>NC_053500.1:111546728-111846728 GCF_905171775.1 Rana temporaria
TCAAGACTGATTGGCTAAATCGGGAGCAACAGCTCACTATGGAAGTCATCTACCCTGTTTCCCCAAAAATAAGACCTACCCTGAAAATAAGACCTAGCATTATTTTCCAGGAAGGCTTCAATTTAAGCCCTACCCCGAAAATAAGCCCTAGTTAAAAATGCTTGTAAAATCCTATAATCCACTATATTACAGTAGTTTATAATGTACAATGTGTGTGTTTCTGTAATATAATTGCGGGGAAGAGAGCTGCGGCGGGTAACGGAAGTGCAGAGCGGCGCTATAACAAATGTATTTGGCACAATTATATTACAGGAACACACACATTGTACATTATATATTACTGTAATAGAGTGGATTATAGGATTGTACAAGCATTTTAACTCAGTTTACACTGGGGATTCCTGACAGGCAGGGAGGGAGAGGGGGAGAGAAACAGCACATTACATGGTAAGACCTACCCTGAAAATAAGCCCTACTGTGTCTTTTGTTGGCATAATTAATATAAGACCCGGGCTTATTTTCAGGGAAACACGGTATGTTCCTAGACTGATGTGCGGGGACTACAGTACCCTAGTACAAAGACATATTGAGGTGTAATTTAAAAATTTTATTTCAAGAAAAATAATGAGTTATGGCCAATAGATGTAGCTGACAAGCATAGGAAATTAATTTATTAAGCAAAATACGGTCAGATCTCATGAGGGCTGGGTGAATGCGTCTGACATTTGTCTAGAGCAGGGGTCGCCAAACTTTCTGAACAAAGGGCTTGATTATTGTTCTTTAGACTTTTAGGTGGAGCTTGGCTATAGCCAATGAGTGTAGAAAATGCCCCGACATCCGTGGGAGTAAACAGTGCCTTAGACTTGGTGATCAGTGGAAGTATAAAACAATTACATAGCGCCTGTGGTCAGTAAGAGGAGTGATAGTGCCGCATGCTTGATATTAGTGTGAGGAATACAGTAGTGGCCCATCTTCCTTGATTGGAAGGAATTATGTCCTATTGTTGGTATCAGTGGGAGGAATTATGTTCCATTGTTGGTAACAGTGGGAGAAAGAATGGCCCATTGTTGGTATCAGTGGGAGGAGTTATGCCCCATTGTTGGTATCATTGGGAGGCATTATGCCCCATTGTTGGTATCAGTGGGAGGAATTATGCCCCATTGTTGGTATCAGTGGGAGGCATTATGCCCCATTGTTTGTATCAGTGGGAGGCATTATGCCCCATCGTTTGTATCAGTGGGAGGCATTATGCCCCATTGTTGGTATGAGTGGGAGGAATAATGCCCCATTGTTGGTATCAGTGGGAGGAATAATGCCCCATTGTTGGTATCAGTGGGAGGAATTTTGCCCCATTGTTAGTATCAGTGGGATGAATTATGCCCCATTGTTGGTGTCAGTGGGAGGAATTATGCCCCATTGTTGGTGTCAGTGAAAGAAATGGTAGTGAATTGCTGGTGTCAGTGGGAGGAATAGTACCTCGTATCAGTGGGAGTAATAGTGCCCCAAAGGCAGGATAAAAGCAAGCTGAAGGCTGCATCTGGCCCACAGGTCACAGTTTGAAGACCACCGGCATAGCACCCAACTGTCCCTGATTTCGAGGGACTGTCCCTGATTTGGAGTAATGTCCCTCTTTCCCCCTCATGTGTCCCTCATTTTGGTCTGATCTATATAATTGTGTATAAAATGCACTTTTAATCTTTCAAAAAGTATTTCCCAGTGCTAAACCTTTCATCCAATTTCTAAATTGCTGCATTTGTAAACTTTAAAAGCCAATATAAATGAATAGTAGTGGTAAAAAAAAAGCCCTTGTGAATTTAATTAATCTTTTTTTTTTGTTAATTCTCCTTTAAGAGAGTGTGATAGGGGGGCATGTCCTATGCCTACATACGTTTTCTAGTAGGGGTCCCTCATTCCCATCTCAAAATGTTGGGAGGTATGCCAAACTTTTTTAGAAATAGATTCCTTCCTGTACTAGGGTGACAACGTGGATTCACTGTACTGTATCTAACTACCGGTATCTATGGAGGGGCAGTGTTGTCACCCTTGGAAGTATTTTGGAAACACAAAATAAATCCTATTTGCCCATCTCAATAACATAGAGGGCGATGTTCTGTAGGTCACAGAGAAGAATAGTATAGGGTTATTTAAGTCTAACAGAGGCAGGGGGCAAAGAAACTTTTTTTTTTTTTTAAATAAAATGAGATAGATAGACACAGATAATAGTGCAGTAATCTAAACATCAGAACACCCTATGTGTAAAAAGTAAATCCCCTATGGTAATGCCCGTACAGAGAAATCACTTGTAAATGAGCCAAAAAAGGATAGGTAAGCAGAGAGATATCACCGCAGTCACCGCCGTCCTTTCAACGCCAGAGGCCGCACTGGTCCTATGGAGCGTGGTGCTGTGATAGTTGAATCCGGCTGGTCGGCTGTGGAACGCAACTCTGCTTCCTTGTTGCGCTGTTGTAGCCACGCCCTGATGCGTTTCGTCACTTCCGACTTCGACAGGTTCTGATGTTTAGATTACTGCACTATTATCTGTGTCTATCTATCTCATTTTATGTGTCCCTATGACCATCCGTGACAGTATTTGAGGACTGAAAGTGTTGCATTCAAGGTACCAATAACAGAAACTGTTCCTGGCTGTGGTAAGCTCCACCCCTTTAGGGGAGTTATTCCACAGTTTCAGTTTTTCTTTGGGTGCACTCATCTGATCGGTGTGGGGTGCACTTAACACCTTTCAAGTGATCACTCCACGCATCACTGTTTCAGATCTTCCTTTAAGCTCCTTCACAAGCTATTTTAAATCACTTCTTTTTAGCGCTGTTTTATCACTTTTGAATTGTTTGATTCTTTTATATTTGATACTTGGTTTTAATGCATTTTTATAGCATTTTTTGCTGTGAAAATGACAATGGTCCCAAAAATTTGTCAAAATTGTCCGATGTGTCCGCCATAATGTCGCAGTCACGAAAAAAAAAACGCTGATCGCCGCCATTAGTAGTAAAAAAAATAATAATAATAAAAATGCAATAAAACTCCTATTTTGTAAACGCTATAAATTTTGCGCAAACCAATCGATAAACACTTATTGCGATTTTTTTTTTTTTTTTTTTACCAAAAATAGGTAGAAGAATACGTATCGGCCTAAACTGAGGATTTTTTGGGGGGATATTTATTATAGCAAAAAGTAAAAAATATTGAATTTTTTTTAAAATTGTCGCTCTATTTTTGTTTATAGCACAAAAAATAAAAACCGCAGAAGTGATCAAATACCACCAAAAGAAAGCTCTATTTGTGGGAAAAAAAGGACGCCAGCTTTGTTTGGGAGCCACATCGCACGACCGCGCAATTGTCAGTTAAAGCGACACAGTGCCGAATCGCAAAAACTGGCCAGGTCCTGGTTAAACAGATAAAAAGAAAACACTTCTAATAATATATATTCGCCAGACCAAAGCAGTGCAACTAAGAAGTTCATGGTTGAGGTTTACATGACCTTTAATGACTGCATACCTGAATTAAATTGGAGTCCTTTATTTCTTCTACGCTTCCATTTTAGATAAATTGAGCTCCTTTTTCACATTCCAGGTTTCGCTTGCTGACACCATGATTCCTTCTGATGCACAAAATAAAAGGAACCATAGGGAATTAAAGCCACTCTGTTGTGAGTCTCATGAGTGGAGAAACTATTGAGTGGTGTGATTATGTTAAATATTGTCCTTATACTGCGGCGAATGGACAAATCTGCTGGGATTCTGCTTTCCCAAGAGAATCCGCCTAAATGTTAATAACTAAAGTGATCTATTCTCCTGGGAGCTTTTCATTAGCAAGCATTGGTCTGATGGGATAAGCTGCTGTCTGCCTGAATTGTTTCCACTAACGCTCTTCCCTGGAGCTTTTACACTCAAAGCAAAAAAGGAGCAACATGCATGTAGGAATTAGCTGTTCTGGGAAGAAAAGAATTACACATTTAAACATGTGCAGATTATCTTATTAGAGATGCTTCTCATACCCAGGGCCGCCATCAGGAACCGGGGGGGGGGGGGGGGTCTGCCGCCTGAAATTGTGAAGCGGAGGGGGGGGCTGCCGCAAATTGAGAAGCAGGGGCCCTTTACAAAAAAAAGAAGAAATAAAGAAAAATATATATTAAAAAAAGGGGGGGGGGTAGCCTCTGGTCCCTTTAATAAAAAGAAAAAAAGAAATAAAAAATATAAAAAAATATAAATGTTTATTTTTTTTTAAAAAGGGGGGTTGCCTGGGCCCTTTAATAATAATAATATATATATATATATATATATATATATATATATATATATATATATATATATATATATATATATATATATATATATATATATATATATATATATATATATATAAATTACAAAGAAAGGGGGGTTGCCATCCAGGACCTCTGGGCCCTTTAATAAAAATAAAAAAAAGAAACCTCTGGGCCCTTTAATAAATAAAATAAAATAAACATTTATAAAAAAAAAAGTGGTGGGGGGGGGGGGTTGCTATCCAGGGCCCTGGGGACCTCTGGGCCCTTTAATAAAAAAGAAAAAAACGCCGCTTTGATCATTCTCATCGTGCACAGAATCGGCGGCTGAAGACGGTGATATCTGAATGATGCCTGTAGCTGCAGGCATCATTCAGATATCACCGCACAAAGTCGAGGACGTCATATGACGTCCTCCGGTGGACAAGTGGTTAAAGGCACCACCCAGACAGTTGAAACACATATATAGTAGGAATTCATTTTCCTCCCAAAATGTGTATATAAAGTAAACCCAAAACATATTTTGCCTCACTGTATACAGTTTTCCTAAGCAAACTATTGTAATTTTGTGAATCTGCTGCAAAGTTTATTACCTAGCAATCATGCAAATAACAACTCTCTGTTGTAGGCTGACAACACTAAGGGAGATTTTTACATTGTATAATAAATTCACACTACGAATGTCACAGCATTTGCACAGCTATCGTAAATAATCCTCATGACATGTCTTAATATGTTTATTTCCAGCTTCATCTCGTGGCCATGATGCAATATTTTCCTGATTGGGATAGTTCAGTAAATTGACACATTATGGCTACTAGATGGAGCTGATGATCTTAGGAAATAAACAGGAGGTATTTGTAAAAATGTTGTAACATTTGTATAGTGAATTTTTTATACATAGACCCATCACTACCTTACAATTAGCAGCAGGATGGGCCGGACTTACCATTGGGCTTGACTGGGCTCAAGCCCATGGGTCCCGCCCCTTTGGGGGCCCCACCCGTTTACGTTGAATTTTTTTCAATAATATGCCAGTCATTTAATTTTTCATTTAACCACTTAAGACCCGGACCAACATGCAGCTAAAGGACCTTGCCCCTTTTTGCGATTCGGCACTGCGTCGCTTTAACTGACAATTGCGCGGTCGTGCGACGTGGCTCCCAAACAAAATTATCGTCCTTTTTTTCCCACAAATAGAGCTTTCTTTTGGTGGTATTTGATCACCTCTGCGGTTTTTTTTTTTTCTATAAACAAAAATAGAGCGACAATTTTGAAAAAAATGCAATATTTTTTACTTTTTGCTATAATAAATATCCCCCAAAAATATATAAAAAAAACATTTTTTTACTCAGTTTAGGCCGATACGTATTCTTCTACCTATTTTTGGTAAAAAAAATTGCAATAAGCGTTTATCGGTTGGTTTGCGCAAAATTTATAGCGTTTCCAAAATAGGGAATAGTTTTTATTGCATTTTTTTTTTTTTTTTTTTTTTTTTTACTACTAATGGCAGCGATCAGCGATTTTTTTAGTGACTGCGACATTATGGCGGACACTTCGGACAATTTTGACACATTTTTGGGACCATTGTCATTTTCACAGCAAAAAATTTGAAAATGTTTATTGTGAAAATGGCAGTTGCAGTTTGGGAGTTAACCACAAGGGGGCACTGATGGGGTTATGTGTTCCCTGAAGTGTGTTTACAACTGTAGGGGGGTGTGGCTGTAGGTGTGACGTCATTGATTGTGTCCCCCTATAAAAGGGATGACACGATCGATGCAGCCGCCACAGTGAAGAACGAGGAAGCCGTGTTTACACACGGCTCTCCCCGTTCTTCAGCTCCGGGGACCGATCGTGCGTCTCCAGCGGCGATCGGGTCTGCTGGTCCCGGTCACGGAGCTTCGGACCGGGTCGCGGGGGCGTGCCGCTGGCGCGCGCCTGCGACCCACTGCTGGGTACTAGTACAGGACGTACCTGTAAGTATATGTGCCCAGCCGTGCCATTCTGCCGACGTATATGTGCAGGAGGCGGTCCTTAAGTGGTTAAAGTGTGTTGATTGGTCTAGCATTTTTACCTGTTCTAGGGACATTGATCATTTTTGTTCTCCGTCCAAGTAGACAAACTGTCTTTCTTTTATTATTACCCTTGTGAAGCTATTTTTGCAATAGTATGCCCGCTGTCTGTCCTTTTGCTGGATGTGGCATGTTACTTTAGCTCCAATTGCTGGATTTGCCCTTTGAATACATTGCACTCTGAAGCCCCATGCACACTATCAGTTTTCCTGACGGTTTTCTAATATGAGGTCAAACCTTAAGCGTTTCAATTTGAATGCAATCAGGCAGGTCCTTGTACTACATGGTTTTGGTAAACCTGAAGAGAAAACCAGCAGGAAAACTGATAGTGTGTATGGGGCTTGACTTGTGTCAGTGCTTTTTTGTGCCCATGTGCAGTATACATCATGTCTTTCGGGACAACGCTATGTTTACTATTGATAACTACGCATCATCATTATGCGACGCGGTCATTCGCCGGTCATTCTTCTGTGCATATGCGGGCATCCGAATGACACTATAGCTGTGACCGCTGCCGATGGACAGACGTGACGGCTCGCACAGCGGAATTATATGATCCCTCTCCATCTGACAGGTACAGCGGAAGCTCTTTCCTTGCCAGGCTCTTTGTGGTGATATTGGGTTATTTATCCCCGTACACACGTTCATTTTATGCTGTTTTGCTTCCCTAGGCATATCCCTTTGAAGTGGGAGAACTGTACCCTCCACTTTTTATTATGGGTTGCCTATACCAGTATAATTGAATCTGATCCTGGAATTTTGGATACACTTGAGTCACTTTCGTGTAGGGCCCGAAATTGACTCAAGCCCCAGGGGCCCCCACCACCCTAAGTCCTGCCCTGGCAGCAGGGTTGTCGGCCTGCCCTGCAAACTCTTTCAGGTAGCCCAACAGCTGACCAAAGGCTCATATATGGTGGGCTAGTGCTAATTGTGAGGAAGTTGCTTAGCATTGTCAGCCTGTATCAGGAAGTGTTGTAACTGACAGGATCTCCAGGTTTGAAATGTTGCAACAGAGCCAAAGAAAACTGAATGTAGTGAAGCATGATGATACTGAAAATAAGGGCCCAGATTCACGTAGAATCGCGGCGGCGTAATGTATCGTAGATACGTTACACCGCCATACTTTATACAGCACATACGTGTGCTGTGTAAAGTTAGGGCAGCAAAAACGACGACTAACTTTGCGACGGGAAACTAGACTAGCAGCGACGTAGCGAACGCGAAAAACCGCTGTGGATCGCCGTAACTACTAATTTGCATACCCGACGCTGGTTTACGATGCAAACTCCCCCCAGCGGCGGCCGCGGTATTGCATCCTAAGATCCGACAGTGTAAAACAATTACATCTGTCGGATCTAAGGGCTATCTATGCGTAACTGATTCTATGAATCAGTCGCATAGATACTCTGAGAGATACGACGGAGTATCTGAGATACTCCGTCGTATCTCTGCTGTGAATCTGGGCCATAATTTTTTCTGAGGGGTGTTAATACATTTTACTGGAAATCCATATTTTTGGGAGGTCATTAGTATAAATTAGTATAAGTTCTACAGGACCTCTCTATGTATATCCATATACTGTATATCTACATATATCTCAGCCCTTATTTACTGCTTTATAGTTCTAACTGTGAAGAAATAAATCGTGTCCTATGGCTGTGGAGGGAGAAGGGATAATTAGAGTTGTTTCTGCTAATTACGTATAAGGTATCGTTTTCACCATATCTAATTATGGTATTCTGGGAATCCATGAATTGGCAATTTAATAAATTGTATTAATTCCTCTGCACACAATCTTCTAACAGCACGGGTTCATGGCCTGATTTGGCCTCCTGGGGTTTTCCTTTCTTCCACATCCATGCGCTCGCCCTGGGATATTTTTAGTGGCTGTGCCTCCTGAAACTTTAGTTATTTGAGTATGTACAGTATTTGTAACAGACAGTACTGTACTTTAAGTATAAGAATTTATGTATGTGATTTTTTTTTTCATTTTAGACCTAATATATAGGATGCTAGGAGATGCTGGGTGGGATATATATGATTGAGGCAATATAATGACTGCACTAGGAAGCACAATAACATACAGTGCCTTTCAAAAGTATTCACCCCCTTGGCATTTTTCGTGTTGTTGTTTTTTTGCCCCACAACCTGGAATTAACATGGATTGTTTGAGCATTTGCATCATTTAATTTACAGAAAATGCCCACAACTTTGAAGATTTTTTTTTCTTGTGAAGCAAACAACACATGGGACAAAATAACAGAAAAAGTCAATGTGCATAACCATCACAGCTCCAAGTCGCTTTGGATAAGTCTCTATTTGCTTGCTGCATCTTACCACTGGGATTTTTGCCCATTCCTCCTTGAAAAACTGCTCCAGATTCTTCAGGTTGGATGGTTTGCGCTTGTGAACAGCAATCTTTAAGCCTGACCACATATTTCCTTTTGGATTGAGGTCTGGGCTTTGACTAGGCCATTCCAACACATTTACATGTTTCCCCTTAAACCACTTAAGTGTTGCTTTATCAGTGTGTTTGGGGTCTTTGTTCTGCTGGAAGGTCAACCTCCATCCTAGCCTCAAATCACACACAGAGTGGTACAGGTTTTGCTCAAGAATATCCCTGTATTTAGCACCATCCATATTTCCCTCAACTCTGAGGCCCCGTACACACGACCGAGTTTCTCGGCAGAATTCAGCCAGAAACTCGATCGGAGCCGTATTCTGCCAAGAAACCCGGCCGTGTGTACACTTTTGGCCGAGGAAACCGACAAGGATCTCGTCGGGCCAAATAGAGAACATGTTCTCTATTTCCTCGTTAGTCAATGAGGAAACTTGGCTCACCGAGATCCTCGGCGGCTTCACAAGGAACTCGACGAGCAAAACGATGTGTTTTGCTCGTCGAGTTTCTCGGACGTGTGTCCGGGGCCTGACCAGTTTCCCTGTCCCGACTGCTGGGATGGTGTTCTTTGTGTGATTTGATGTTCTGGGTTTGCGCCAGATATAGTGTTTTCTTTGATGGCCAAAAAGTAAAATTTTAGTCTCATCAGACCAGAGCACCTTCCTCCATACATTTTGGGAGTCTCCCATTTCCCTTTTATGAACTCAAAGCGTGCCAGTTTGTTTTTTGCTGAAAGTAATGTCTTTCTTCTGGCCATTCTGCCATAAAGCCCAACTCTATGGAGCGTATGGCTTATTGTCATCCTAAGTACAGATACTCCAGTCTCTACTGTGGAACTCTGCAGCTCCTCCAGGGTTTCCTTAGGTCTCTGTGCTGCCTCTCTGATTAATGCCCTCCTTGCCCGGTTTGTGAGTTTTGGTGTGCGGCCGTCTCTTGGCAGGTTTGCTGTTGTGCCATGTTCTTTCCATTTGGTTATGAGAGATTTGATGGTGCTCCTAGGGATCAGCAAAGATTTTGATACCTTTTTATAACCTAACCCCGACTTGTACATCTCATCAACATTGTCCCTTACTTGTTTGGAGAGTTCCTTGGTCTTTATGGCAGTGTTTGGTTAGTGGTGCCTCTTGCTTAGGTGTTGCAGCCACTGGGGCCTTTCAAAAAGGTTTGCATTTAGATTGCACACAGGTGGACACTATTTCACTAATTATGTGGCTTCTGAAGGTAATTGGTTGCACCAGAGATTTTTATGGGCTTCATAATCTGACAGCTTGAGCTATTTTGCAAAGAAGAATGGGCAAAAAATGTCACTCTCCTAGAAATGCAAAGCTTCTGGAGCTGCCCCATGCTAGACCAATTATGGAAAACTGCTGCAGCTAAATTCGAAGCGACTACGGGTCACAAAATTACCCTCACACCTCAAATCGGTATCCTTTATGCGGGGATCCCTGACATACCAACCCCGTGTGTCAGACTACTACACTCCATGTGTAGCTCCATACAGTGGATGGTTGCACTTAACTGGAGAACCAATACAATATCCTGGCAACGGGTATTGGATCGTATGGAGACTCTCAAACTCTCTGAGAGAGTCTACCATACCCTCAATGATAGCATATATGTATATAACACCAAGTGGTCTAATTGGTCCACCCCTTGTTAGAGATGACCCAGACTCCACTCCCTCTCACCTTCACTATTTTTGTACAACAGAACTTATATTATACTGTATATGCATTCAATGGCTCTAATTCTATATGATATAAGACTAAAAATAGCTACTCGATATCTCATGCATAGTTTTTACAATACTATCATACCATGATTGATGTACATCCTATTTTCAATACTTTGCTGTATTTTGTCTTGTCTATATTAATATTGACTGTATGCTTATTCACATTTAAATTTACAATAAACTTTGGTAAACAAAAAGAAATGCAAAGCTGTAGAGGCATACCCAAAAAGACTTGCAGCTGTAATTGCAGCAAAAGGTGGTTCTACAAAGTATTGACTCAGGGGGGCTGAATACAAATGCATGCCAAACTTTTAAGATATATATTTGTAAAAATATTTGAAAACCATTTATCATTTTCCTTCCACTTCACAATTATGAGCCACGTTGTGTTGGTCTATCACATAAAATTCCCAATAAGATGCATTTACGTGTTTGGTTGTAACATGACAAAACATGAAACATTTCAAGGGGTATGAATACTTTTTCAAGGCACTGTATGGGCCAGATTCAGTTAGGGCGGCTTAATGTTGAGGCGGCGTAGCGTATCGCATATACGCTACGCCGCCGTAAGTCAGAGAGGCAAGTGCTGTATTCACAAATCACTTGCCTCCCAAGTTACGGCAACGTAGCGTAAATGGGCCGGCCTAAGCACGCCTAATTCAAATGTGGTACAGGGGGCGTGTTTTATATTATATTATTATATGACTGGTGACCCGAGGTGATTGACGTTTTTTACAAACGGCGCATGCGCCGTTCGAGAAAGAATCCCAGTGCGCATGCGTCGGATAGAATGCCTAAGATACGTCGAACACTGCCTACGACGTGACGTAACTTACGCACAGCCCTATTCGCGTACGACTTACGCAAACGACATAAAAAGATAGGCCTGTTCCGACGTTCATACCTTGCATGGGCTGCGCCACCTGGGGAGCAGCTTTATCTTTACGTAAACGGCGTAACTAATTGCGATGGCGCACGTACGTTCGTGAATCGGCGTATCTTGCTCATTTGCATATTCTACGCTGAAATCGACGGAAGCGCCACCTAGCGGCCAGCGTAAATATGCACCCTAAGATACGACGGCGTAGGAGACTTACGGCGCTCTTATCTTAGCCTAATTTAAGCGTATCTGGTTTCCAGAATACGCCTAAATTTACGACGGCGTAGATTCAGAGTTACAACGGCGTATCTACAGATACGCCGGCGTAACTGTCTCTGAATCCAGCTATATGTATCTACAATGGTGAATCCTCCCTTGAACCTCCTTTATCTTAACTTACAGAGCAAGCAATTGTGCTGCAAGCCATGTGTAGTAACTCGGTATAGATTTCAGGTATTTAAACTTACTGGACTGAAAAATTAGTTTATAACATTTTAAGTAATACATAACCAGAGTGCTTTTATGTTAGGTATTTGCCTGAAGTTGTCCATTAATGGTACTTTTCTTTTTCACGTACATATATTCCATGCATTAGCCTAGTATTCATCTTTTACATTGAGCTTTCTTAACTGGTGGTCCCAAGGATGTTCTACAAAGAACCTTCTGCATCTCCTTGGGTAATGCTATAAGCTGTACTGTATCCGGTAATTTTCAATAGTTTCCAGCCCATCAACTAATAATTATTCTAA
This sequence comes from Rana temporaria, assembly GCF_905171775.1. Lineage (NCBI taxonomy): Eukaryota > Metazoa > Chordata > Amphibia > Anura > Ranidae > Rana > Rana temporaria. The sequence continues at coordinate 111,558,842 of NC_053500.1, forward strand.
GTATATGGGTCAGAGCTTTAGATAATTGGATGGCCAAGCTATAAATAACCCCTTATATATGTGCATTTATACCTAATGCAGGTTTAATCTCTCCCACTATGATATCCCATTTATCATATTAAAACATTACTCAAGGCAAGCAACTTAATAAGAAGATGAAATAAAATACATGTATGGGGGCTATCAAATTTGGAAGATATCATACATGCTAAGGATTTGTAATTTCCTGCAGCCAGTTGCATGATCCAAGCACCTTGGTCTACATATAGGTTCTTGAGCTCCATACTAGCAGCAAGGCTTGGCCAAGATGATTGGACAACAAACGAGCAGCAACACAGTGATCAGCCATCTTTGCATGTCTCTTTTACGCAAAAACTTCTAGGTCTTAGAAATGTTTTGAAGAGGGCTGCAATGAATTCATAACCACATTAGTTGGTAATTTTATACAGTATCGGCCTGGAGTTTAGGTTTATCTGAGACACTTATTTAGCAGTACTGTGATGCAAAAAAGCTGGCATTTCAGTCTGACTTCGGGGAGGGGGGGGTGCGATATGACAGACATCTCTGCAGGTTCATGAGCAAGTTGCCAAAAGTAGTGCAGGAACAACTTTTGGGAATCGGTGTGGCGCCGCAAAGTTGGCGCCGCACCAATTCGGACGGTGCCCTTGCCGGCAATAGGCAGTGCTTTGACATGCGATTTTACATGTTAAATCGCTCGATATGAACGTGGACTTAAGGGAGCATGGCAGGGTGTGTCTTATGCCTACATACATTTGCTAATAGGTGTCCCTCATTACCATCTCGGAAAGTTGGGAGGTATAGGAAAGGAATCCGCTGGTTAGGGACAATGCTTTGTACAGGTGCCATAGAATCTTACAAGGATCCCCTTCTGTGAGCTAGTACAACCTGGTTATTCAACACACCCCTCCAGCAGAAGCCATCTTCCTGTAACCTTACATTGTGCAGTAGACCCTCCAGCAGTAGCAGGTACTTTGTTCAAGCCCCACCCAATCGTCTATGACCATCTTTCCAATCCTTACCTGCTTTATTTACCAGATAGGGCCTGTTTTATTGAAGAATTCAACTCTCTGCATTGTCTAATTATATTAAACACCTGCAAAACGCATAAGTAGCTAGAAACCATGTGATCTGTCCGCTGATCCCGTGCTTATCAGTCCACGTCTGCCCGTGTTCGCTCTGCGTAAACTGGGCAAAGTCCACTCTGCTCTATCTGTTGCCGGTAGTAAACAGACTCTACTGTACATTTACACCTGATTTCCCTCCGATCCAATCCCCCTAGATCAGGGGTCTCCAAACTTTTCAAACAAAGGGCCAGTTTATTGTCCTTCGGACTTGAGGAGGGCCGGAATGTGGCCAGCAGGGGCAGAAAATGTCCGGCATGAGTGAGTATAAATATGGCCTTAGGATTGGTTCTCAATAGGAGTAGGAGTAATGTCCCTATTAGTAGGAAAAATAGTATCCCCTCATTGGTATCGGTGGAAGAAAAATTGCCCCATTGTTGGTGTCATTGGGAGGAATAGTAGCCCAAGGGCCAGGTAAAGGCTAGCAAAGGGCCACATCTGGCCCTCGGGCCACAGTTTGGAGACCCCTGCCCTAGATGAAAGGGGACGTATACCATTTTGTTTTTTTAAATAGCGGACCAGATCAGACTGGAGGTAGGCAATGTAAACAGACATAAGTCGTTTGCACCCACTGATTCATTTGGGTGTTAGGAACGTCTGATCAGGTCGGCCTGAAAAACTGAGAGGCGGATCTGATTGGATCCTTCATGTGAAAGGAGCCTAATGCCCTGTACACACGATCGGTCCATCCGATGAAAATGGTCTGATGGACCGTTTTCATCAGTTAACTGATGGTTAAAAAACGAAGTTCAATGCTTCCAAGCATGCGTCGACTTTGAGCATGCGTGGATTTTTAACCGATGGACGTGTTAAATTGAAAACAAGATTGCTTTTTTTTAATCTATGGATAAATAACCGATGGGGCCCACACACGATCGGTTTGGTCAGATGAAAACGGTCCATCAGACCGTTCTCATTGGTTTGACCGATCGTGTGTACGCGGCATAACTGTAGCCAATCAGCTGCAGTAAGTGCTTGGTATTCAGACAGCCTTGGGCACTTGCTGGATCAACTGTGGGCATATGATTTTGTATATGGTATTGTATGATTTTTTTTTTTTTTTTATTGATTGAACTAGATGGACTTGTGTTTTTTTTTAGCCTGACTAACTATGTAACTTGCTGTCAGAATACAAAAGCCGGGGGGGGGGGGGGGGGGTTCTTTTACTGTTCAGCATGGATGGGGGAACCAAATGATTTCTCTCTTTTCCTCCTGCGGGCTGGACAAGAGAAATCTTGATGTGTATTCCCGGCTTTACCTTAGATTTTAGGCTCCACAAAGAAACAGCAGATTTTATTCATGGCAAGAAAGGAACATTTTTTTTTTTTACTCAATAATGTGATTCGGTAATGTTGACAAGAGAGCTATTGATTCATGTGATGTGTGAATTTTATTAATAGATCTGCTGTAATACACCCTTTTGGCACTAGTGTCTAGAGATCGCTCATCAAGCATGAGGAACGAGGCACCTTCTTTATTGCCCATGTGTTCAGGGCAGTTTTATTTACTAATAGAAGCAAGTGACTGCCAATTATTAATGAAGGGTGATATCTTTGCAGCTGTATTATTACCATATCCCTCATATTGTAGCTGCCACTGACATTTTAAAATCACTGTTGTAATTTATTGCGTATTGACTGATATGTGTTTCTTGAATTTTGCACTGTGAATATAAATTACACATAAAAAGACCAAATTTTTTTTTGTTTTTGTTTGTTTTCAAATACTAATGGTATGGTTTTAATTAATGTTTTGTGAAATAAACACAGAAGACAATATACATATTTCATTTTCTGATATTTGTTTTTTAATAATCCCATGTCTGTCAAGATGGCACTGTAATATCCTCTCCCTGGCTATTGTCCAGAGCAGTGCGGTGGAGAAAATCAGGTATTCCTCTCTGTTTCTGAATGTTCACCTCTATTACAGATTGATCCTTTTTTTTTTCTTTTTCTTTTATTTCCTGCTCATGTTAGCATCGATTGCTTTATTTTTGCCTGCGGAAAAGGACGTACCATGCTGATAAATTTTGCAATATATACAATGGATCTGTGGAGGTCACCTGGACAAGCACTGTAGGATTGATAGGTTTTATGGGCTCCTATGGGCTGTATAGCAGATTTTACCATTCAATTGCTGATGCTTCCGTGCTTTAATATCAAATGTTACTGATAAAGAGGAAGCATTACAAGGTACCTGCGAATAAAAGTATTATTTGTCTGGTTGAATTCTGTACCCCTCCTGGGTGCACACTCAATAGCTAAAACTTTGGCTTCAGACCTGCATCTTGCCTCCCAACAAGTCAACGAAAGTCAATAGGACCAGGTGGTTTGCCCCCTAATGGTGTAACATAACTGTAGCCTACATAAATTCTGTGCTTGATTTGATCAGCATTATTGAGTTTGCTGATGTATTAATAAAATGTCAGCATTGCTTCACTCGAAGTTGGAACACAAAATTGGCCTTTTGAGCTGTACTGATCAGCACTGCTATTCCTGTATGTATTACCGGGCATCACTGATACTGATATATCCACTAAATGGGCATCACTTCTACAGCTATACCCAATAACAGGACATTAGAGCTCCTGGTTCTTGCATTTACCACTGTGACACATCTCTTTATCTATTTTAGATACATTCCATCTGAATCCACTCCTGATGAGTGAGCAATGATCTCGCGAAACGTGCGTCGGGTTCTCTGATGCATGCATTTGTATATACTGCATTGTATAACGTTTTGTATCAATTTTAATTACCTTTTATTATGTGCAAATACGTTGGCTGAGCTACCATGCTGTATTATTCATGTATGTACATCTATTTTAATAAAAAATGTATACTGTTACTATTTTTGTTACTCAGTGGCAAACTGTGACCACCTCATTTAAAGTCCCAAGGGCGACTCTTTTTCTGCATGGACATTAGAGCTCCTGGTGTACCCACTCACTGGCCATTACTGCTATTGGTTTAGCCAATATCTGGGGATCGCTACAACTTGTGTACCTAATAACTGAAGTTCTACCTTTAACAGAACATTACTCTTACTGGTTTACCTATTTTTTTGGGCATCGTTGCAATTGGAGTATACAAAAAATTGGGAATCACTGCTACTCATGTACCTACTAACTAGGAATCCTTGCTTTTCGTGTGCCCTCTAACTGGTAATCACTACTACTACTGGAACCATAACTGGGCAAGTGGGCATCCATCCTACTGCTGTAGGCACCATGTGGGGATTACTACTACTGCTGTGCCACCTATCTGGTAGTGTTTATTTTGTTGACTAAAATATTTTCGATTATGAATTTAATACTATTTTAGTACTAAAATACTACTAAATTATTACAATAGTTGCACAGTTGTTCTTTTTTATTTATCTTTTCAATTTATTATATATCTATCTCTATCTTGGTTCCTCCTACCTGTGGCAGATTTTTGTACCCATTGCTGTACTCCGTTGGGGGGAGATGGACCCCGCCTGCCTGGCACAGCTAGATCCCGCGAGGGGTGCTGGGGATGGCGGGTTCCTTCCTCCCTCGTGAGTTTGGTACTTCCGCAATAACTTGCTGAGATGCATCTGCTCATTCTTATTTTCAATATGTAATGTGTCTTTTGACTTATTGCTTTGTCTGATGTTAACAGTTGGCTCTGCCTGCAACATTGTCAATATATTTTTTTTCCTGATTATTAATAAAAAACGATTGAAAGTAAAATACTACTAAATATAAAACGATTCAGATTACTAAAATTTGGCATTTTAGTCGAAAGACTATGACTAAAACTAAGTCGAAATTTGACATTAAAATTAACGCTGATACCTGAGCATCACTACTACAGCTATGCCAATTACTAGGACTGTTACTGATGTACCCATTCATCAGGCATTAATGCTATTTATGTACCCAATAACTGTGGATCACTACCACTTGTGTACCCAATAACTGTATATCTACAGTTATAACCAATAACAGGGCATTACTGTGGCTGGTATACCAATTTAGTGGGTGTTTAAGATATTCCATTCCTGAACCCAAGGCAGCTATCGACACCCCACAGTCAGGCAAACAAACCCCAATAACGAGACACACTATCGCAATGCATCACTGCTACTGCTGTACACTATTACTAGACAACACTACTACTTGTAACCATGACATCACTAATTACTTGAATTATACTTATTGTCATTACTGATTATATGGCATGTTAGCAGCCATGCCTATCATGGCTTCAACAACACTGCCATAGAGAATACTTACCAAGCTTATTTTTCGATGTTTTAAGCTGGTGCATGTTTGTCATCCCGGGGATCGTTCCCTTGAATATTATTTATGTAGTATCTGCAGACATATTGCTTATACAGGATCTCTAAGCATATTAATCATTTTGTCTGCTTAATTATCTTGTAAGGCCTGGGACTTCAAAGATAAGTGCAGTTCTTTCAATGGTGGGCAGAGGAAGGGCACAACTCTACAGTGAACCTGCTAAAATCTATAATACAACTCTACAGCATAAGTATGTAAATATATTCAACTCTCCAGCTTTCAGAGAGACCTTCACTCCCCCTCTCCATTCAGAGATGGATTATATAGAAAACAGTGAACACTTTGTATTTTATTGTGACAGTAGCACTGATTGCTTAATCAAGGTGTGAGTACCACTCGCTGTTATCATTAGCTTGCTGGAACTGGAAGGGACCTATAAACCAGGTGAATAGCTACTCTAAACAGAGATTTTCGTATTTTTTTTTTTTTAAACCATCAAGAGTACATAAAAGCGGAACTAAAGTCTCCTGTAACTCACTGTGAGCAGGCAGCTTTTTATTGCAGAAAAGACATGCATGTCTCATTTGTAATAAGTCCGGAGTCCGCACTGAGGCATCCCCTTACATCAGAGTCCGCACAGAGGCCTCCCCTTACATCAGAGTCCGCACAGAGGCCTCCCCTTACATCAGAGTCCGCACAGAGGCCTCCCCTTACATCAGAGTCCGCACAGAGGCCTCCCCTTACATCAGAGTCCGCACAGAGGCCCCCCCTTACATCAGAGTCCGCACAGAGGCCTCCCCTTACATCAGAGTCCGCTGCAAGGGGTGTTCTGGGAAACTTGATTTAAGGGTGCATGCTGTGGACTATTGTGTAAAGAGGGTCTCTGCTTACCAAAGCCTGCCCCCTCCCCTTTAACAAAGTCCACAGAGCACCCCTTTTTATACACTGGGAGGCAGGAGAGACTAGAGAGGGTGAGCTTACCAGGATGGAGGCTGAGGCGCAGGCAGGCTGTCTGATGCTTTTTTGGGTTCTAACTTCCTGTCCAGTGCCCACACATGCCCGGGGAGTGTGGGCAGGGCAAACTCAGAAGGAGGAGGAGCAGATGAGCTCTATCTCTCCTTGTGTCTGTGCAGAGAGAGAAGGGGATGTCGGCTCTGGTGTGCGCTGAGGCTGAGCTATGTGTGAGAAGAGACATAGCTCAGCTCTGCAGCCATCTACCTCGGAGCTGACACAGGCACGGCTGCACAGTGGGAGGTGAGCAGCAGCCGTGACCTGTGTTAACAGAGCTCCAGCAGGCATATTCTGCTCTGCAAAAACAGCATTTGGTAGTGGCGGCCGGTGGCTGTGCATAGTGTCACCAGCCCGGGGGGAGATTTCCACCCTGCCCCCCCTGCCAGCCCTCCCCTGCCTGTTCATGTGCAGGAGTGACGTCACCCCGCACCTGCCAATGGAGAGGCCCGGAAACCGGCACACAGGAGAAGAGGGACAATTGGAAGATAAGTATCTATGCCTTTTGGTTCCATCTTAAAGCAGAGTTCCACCCAATTTTGAGAGGTGGTCTTAAATGAAAGAACACCTCTCCACCCATCGTTTTTGGATATTTAACCGGTTAAGGACCGCGGCACAACTATTTACGTCAGCAGAATGGCACGGCTGGGCACATGGACATACAGGTACGTCCCCTTTAAGATGCCCAGCCGGTTCTGTCCTCCGTGACCGCGCTCACGGGACCCGCAGACCCTATCGCCGCCGGTGTAAACAAACCCTCCCCGTTCTTCCTAGTGTGGCTGTCAGTGATCGTCTGTTCCCTGTGTTAGGGAACGACGATCAGTGACGTCACACGCACAGCCACGCCCCCCCCAACAGTAAGAACACTCCCTTAGTACACACTTAACCCCTACAGCGCCCCCTCCTGGTTAACCCCTTCACTGCCAGTGTCCTTTTCACAGTAATCAGTGCATTTGTATAGCACTTTTCGCTGTGAAAATGACAATGGTCCCAAAAATGTGTCAAAAGTGTCCGATGTGTCCGCCATAATGTCGCCGCCATTAGTAGCAAAAAAAATTATTAATAAAAATGCCATAAATCTATCCCCTATTTTGTAAACGCTATAAATTTTGCGCAAACCAATCAAACGTTTATTGCTATTTTTTGGAAAGAAGAATACGTATTGTCCTAAACTGAGGAAAAAATGTTTTTTTTATATCATTTTTGGGGATATTGATTATAGAAAAAAGTAAAAAATATTGTTGTTTTTTTTTTTTTAATTGTCGCTCTATTTTTGTTTATAGCGCAAAAAATAAAAACCGCAGATTTGATCAAATACCACTAAAAGAAAGCTCTATTTGTGGGAAAAAAAGAACGCTAATTTTGTTTGGGAGCCAACCGCGCAATTGCCGGTTAAAGCGACGCAGTGCCGAATTGCAAAAAGGGGCCAGGTCCTTTACCTGCATATTGGTCTGGGTCTTAAGTGGTAAAAAAAAAAAATTCTTTCTCTAGTACCTTTTTTGGAAGTACTAAGTGTACTTCCGATCCAGCCAGGCCGCGGCCCTGGACGTCCCATACTCTTCTGCAGCAAGCCCACCCCCCCTCGTTGTCTTTTGGGACCTGTGTGTGTCCCAGAAGACAAGCTGGGCATTCGCAAAGTGCTGCGTGACTCGAGCGTGCGCAGCCGGAAACCGGCAGTGAAGCCGCAAGGCTCCACTGACAGTTTTCTTAGTTGGAATGGCGGCGCCTGCACCTAATCCAATGGACGAATCGGCCTCGGGGTGGCGACATCGTGGGCTTATTTATAAAATAAATTCGGCTGATACACCGCTTTAAAGCTGAACTCCAATCAAACTGCTAAATGACACACATGAAATAATTATAAGGGATCTGTTTTAGCTGATAATTTGTATTTTTGCCCATCTATTTCTGAGATTTATTCATTAAATGTATAGGTCTTAGGCTGGGTCCACACATGCTGCCTCCCGGGTCACAGCAGGGGTTCAGTGCATCCCTGTTTACCGATTTAGGTCTGAATTTTTGCCTGAATTTGCACCTGAATCAGAACCAAAGATACACAGGACCCTTTCCAAATGCGGACCGCAGGTGCCCCATAGCTGTGTGAACTGGCTCCATTAAGAGCTGGTCACGCTCTCCTGTCATGCAAATTGGATGTGGGGAAACCTGCATCCAATTTGTATATATGTGAACCCAAACTTATAGAAGCAGCAGATTCATTAGCTAAACTGTCAGTTTCCTCTCTTCTTATCAGAACACTTCTAGCACTGTGGCACAACTGATTGCCATTAGGGGTGCTGAAATGAATCGCTGCATCACGATTCAGGAGTTCCCGATGCGGCATCGATGCATGCGTCCAGAAAAATCTATTTCCTGGAGACTTGCCCCGCCCCTCCCGGGAGAGCACTCCGAGACATTAACCCCTTGGCGCCGAGCGTATGCAGCCTTGGCTTTAGGGGGTTATACCAAGATGATGCCCGCAGCTGCAGGCATCATTCCGGTACCGTTTTTAGAGAGGGCGTTTGACTTTCCAGGGATAACAACCAATGAAGACCAAAAGCCTCTCAGTTGTTTTCCCGAAGGAGTGGGAGGAGACATCCCCCCCTGCCGCCTTCTGCCGCTCTTACAGGGCCTCCCGTCCCACCAGGAGACCCGATCCGCAAGCCAGCTAGAGACAGACTGGCACGAAGCCAGAGATGGCTTTGTTCCAGTCTGTATGTAAACACGGAAGCGACGTCACAACGTCGCTTCCGGTTTACTCAGCTGCCAATGGCGCCATTTTTTTTTTAATTGACTGTATTCAGAATAGCAGTTTTTCTGCATAGCCGGGCAATCTTCTGGGACCTGTGATGTGTCCCAGAAGATTGCAGTAAGGAAGGTAGCCTAGGCGGCCCAAGCGGGAGTGGGAGCTCGTCAGTAATCATGATGCATCACGGAATCGAATCGAAACGTTGACCAGATAATCGTAATAGAATTGAATCGTGAGACCAGTGAAGAATGCACACCTCTAATTGGCATGTTATGCTGCTTCTCTCTGCTTTTATGCCAATATTGACTTCCTGTCTTTGCATAAATTCAGCCACGCCTCCCACCTGTCCTTTGTGATAGGCCACTCAGGCACCCAGGCGTATCACATGTAGGCGGTAGGATTAGGAGGGCATACCTACCCTGTCCAAAATCTGGAAATATGTGTTCAATCTAAATGTAATACTTTTATCAGGATGCAGGTTTTTTTAAATTGGTTATAGACATTTGCATATACCAACTGAAGTGACTAGCCTCAGGTGATACACGGAGATGAAACAAATCCGCCTTCAAATGTTGTATCCGTTTATCTGCAGCCCTCTCTCATAGCATTTTTCAGCTTCAGAAGGCAGGGGGGCAGGGATCTGATGTCGCACACAGCACAGCATAGTGCAGGGAGCTGAGTGTAATCTGAGACCCGAGCGGAGGGAATTGACCCCCCTATATACACACACATGCACAGTCCCATAGGGAAACATGCACATCTCTTGGCATCAGCATAGACTAGGGGTTATTTACAAAGTGCACTTGAAATTGCATTGAAAGTGCACTTGGAAGTGCAGTCGCTGTAAATCTGAGGGGTAGATCTGAAATGAGGGGAAGCTGTTGATTTTATTATCCAATCATGTCAAAGCTAAAAAAAATATTTTCCTTGCATGTCCCCCTCGGATCTACAGCGACTGCACTTCCAGGTGCACTTTCAGTGCAATTTCAAGTGCACTTGTAGTTTGCACTGTTAGTGCAAAGTGGATTTGCCTTTCGTAAATAACCCCCACTGTCAGAAATGACTCATTTAGCTAGCAGAGGAAAGAGACAGCAGACAGAATTCACACCTAGTGCATTGGATTAGGGCAAGTACACACTATGGAAGGATAAACTTTGTTAATCTTTCATGTCAAGGGTTTTACAACAACTTTAAGCTGACGATTCCATTTTGTTATGGTGGTGCTTGTCTGTGTGCGTTTATATGTTAAAAACTTTATTTCCCTAGTAGTTCTGCTTTGATGTTGCAGTTACCGCTATTCCACCTGCATTGTAATCTAATTAACTAGTTCTCTCACTCCTAGGGCAAGAAAAACAGCATCTAGGGACAATCGCAGCTCCTGCTGTGCTCAGAAATCTCCTGTGTTCAGGATATAATAAGATTCGTTTGCTCAGTGGTAATTAAAACAGAAAATGTTCAAGATTTTGTTGAAGGGAGCAGTGTGTGGTTTATGAATAAACATTATGAGCACTTGCATCCTCACAACTACTTGCTTTACAAGAAATGAACTAAACTTAAACTTCAATTGGTTTGTGGTTGTGTTAGTTTGAAGGCTTACAACATCACGCGTGTCAGTATGCAGCTAATTTAATCACTTCAGCCCCGGACCATTTTTCTGGCCAAAGAACAGGACACTTTTTGCGATTCGGCACTGCGTCGCTTTAACTGACAATTGCGCCGTCGTGCGACGTGGCTCCCAAACAAAATTGACGTCTTTTTTTCCCCCACAAATAGAGCTTTCTTTTGGTGGTATTTGATCACCCCTGCGGTTTTTATTTTTTGCGCTATAAACAAAAATAGAGCGGCAATTTTGAAAAGAATGCAACATTTTTACTTTTTGCTATAATAGATATCGCCGAAAAATATATAAAAAAAACATTATTTTTCTCAGTTTAGGCCGATATGTATTCTTCTACATATTTTTGGTAAAAAAATCTCAATAAGCGTGTATTGATTGGTTTGCGCAAAAGTTTTAGGGCCAGATTCACAGAAGAAATACGCCAGAGTATCTGCTGATACTCCGGCGTATTTTCAAATTTGCCGCGTCGTATCTTAATTTGTGATTCACAAACAAGATACGACGGCATTTGGCTAAGATCCGACAGGCTTACGGCTTCGTACGCCTTCGGATCTTAGGCTACTTGAAGTGCGTTACGTTGTTTTTTCCCGTCGCAAAGTTAAGCCATCTTTTTCATGGCTTAACTTTACACCAGCCATGTTAAAGTATGGCCGTCGTTCCCGCGTCGAATTTAACCAGTTCCCGACCCCCGCATGTACATATACGTCCACAATATGGCACGTACAGGCACATGGGCGTAAACGGAGGTCGGGTCCGCTCGGGGAGCGATCCGGGACCACGGCGCGGCTATTTGTTTATAGCCGCTCCGTCGCGATCGCTCCCCGGAGCTGAAGAACGGGGAGAGCCGTATGTAAACACGGCTTCCCCGTGCTTCACTATGGCGGCGCATCGATCGTGTCATCCCCTTTATAGGGAGACACAATCGATGACGTCATTCCTACAGCCACACCCCCCTACAGTTGTAAACACACACTAGGTGCACCCTAACTCCTACAGCGCCACCTGTGGTTAACTCCCAAACTGCAACTGTCATTTTCACAATAAAGAATGCAATTTAAATGCATTTTTTGCTGTGAAAATGACAATGGTCCCAAAAATGTGTCAAAATTGTCCGAAGTGTCCGCCATAATGTCGCAGTCACGAAAAAAATTGCTGATCGCCGCCATTAGTAGTAAAAAAAAAAAAAATAATAAAAATGCAATAAAACTATCCCCTATTTTGTAAACGCTATAAATTTTGCGCAAACCAATCGATAAACGCTTATTGCGATTTATTTTACTAAAAATAGGTAGAAGAATACGTATCGGCCTAAACTGAGGAAAAAAAATGTTTTTATATATGTTTTTGGGGGATATTTATTACAGCAAAAAGTAAAAAATATTGAATTTTTTTCAAAATTGTCGCTCTATTTTTGTTTATAGCGCAAAAACTAAAAACCGCAGATGTGATCAAATACCACCAAAAGAAAGCTCTATTTGTGTGGAAAAAAGGACGCCAATTTTGTTTGGGAGCCACGTCGCACGACCGCGCAATTGTCTGTTAAAGCGACGCAGTCCCGAACTGTAAAAACACCTTGGGTCTTTAGGCTGCATATTGGTCCGGGGCTTAACTGGTTAAATATATATTTTTTCGGCGTAAGTACGTTACGCACGTCGCCATTCACAAACACGTCGGGGCGCCGTAATTTCGCGCAAAGCACGTCGGGAAATTTACTAACGGAGCATGCGAAGAACGTTCGGCGCGGGAGCGCGCCTAATTTAAATGGTACACGCCCCATTTGAATTAGGCGGGCTTGCGCCGGACGTCTTTACGTTACTCCGCCGCAAGTTTATACTCAAGTGCTTTGTGAATCAAGCAATTACGAGAAAAACTTGTGGCGGTGTAACGTAAAGACGATACGTTACGCCGCCGCATTTGTACCTGAATCTGGCCCTTAGCAAAATAGGGGATAGTTTTTGGGCATTTTTATTATACATTTTTTTTACTATTAATGGCGGCGATCTGCGATTTTTATCGTGACTGTGAATTAATGGCGGACACTTCAGACACGTTTGACGCATTTTTGGGACCATTGGCATTTTTACAGCGATCAGTGCACTGATTACTGTGAAAATGACACTGGCAGTGAAGAAGTTAAATGTGCCCTAGGGAGTGATTCTAACTGTAGGGGGGATGGGCTGTGTGTGACAGGACAGTGATCACGCTTCCGAGTACAGGAAGCTGTGGTCACTGTCCTGCCACTAGGAAGACTGGGAAAATGCTTGTTTATGGTATGCCAGCGGACATCAAGTCCACGGGACCCGCGGTCGGAGTCACGGAGCTCGCGGCCTTCTGCCTATTCGTGCCATGCTGTCGACGTATATCGTTGTGCGCTGGTCGGCAAGCAGTTAAGTATAAAGTGCCTTTTTTTTAACCTGCCCACAGCCACAACCCTTTTTCTCACTGCCCCCCATCCTCTAAATTTTTGAAAACCTTTCTATTTTTATTACATACCTTAGAAAAAGTGAGTCCATGAGTCACCAACGTGACATATATGTAAGTAGGTATCTTGACTGTTGTGTCACCAACTGCCTCCACCTTGTGATTAGACCGCCTACAAAAATCAAGATGCGCCCTTACCAGGGATCATTGACCTCTTATTGCAGAAGGTCAAAAGAGCTCTTGTGTCATATATACTCCAATTCTGTTCTGGAATCCACGTAAATGGCGAGATCACGCCAAGTAACCAATGGGGGAATCTGCAGATCCTCTCATTCCAAACGTGACACCAGCAGCATACCCCAATGAGAGTTAAAAATACCAATATAGTGTAAAACCTTTTCCAACAGGATTTATTAACCACTTCAGCCCCCAGAAGAACTGGCTGCTCAATGACTGGGCCATGTTTTGCGATTCGGCACTGCTTCGCTTTAACCACTTAAGGACAGAGCCTCTTTCTGAGATTTGGTGTTTACAAGTTAAAAACAGTTTTTTTTGCTAGAAAATTACTTAGAACCCTGAAAACATTATATATGTTCTTTTCTAACACCCTAGAGAATAAAATGGCGGTCGTTGCAATACTTTTTGTCACACCGTATTTATGCAAGCAGTCTTAGGCCTTGTACACACGACCGAACATGTCTGCTAAAAACGCGGACATGTCCGACCGTGTGTAGGGCCTATCGGACAGTTTTCCGGCCTAGTGTACAGGTTTCCAGCGGACAAAAGTTTCTTAGCATGCTAAGAAACTTGTCCGCTGGAAGCCTGTCCGTTGGACATGTCCGATGGTTAGTACGACTCATCGGACATGTCCGCTGGCCCGAAATCCCGCGCATGCGTCGAATTGATTCGACACATGCGTGGAAGCATTGACCTTCTGTGTCAGAGAACGTCGGTGTCGTCTACGTCACCGCGTTCTCTGTCCGCGGGGATTTTGGTCTGATGGTGTGTACACACATCAGACCAAAACCTCCCAGCAGACATGTCCGATGAAAACGGTCCACGGACCGGTTTCATCTGACATGTCTGCTCGTCTGTACAAGGCCTGACAAGCGCACTTTTTTGGGGAACATTTTTTTTTTATTAAAGAATAAAACAGTAAAGTTAGCCCAATTTTTTTATATATATTGTGAAAGATAATGTTACGCTGAGTAAATTGATACCCAACATGCCATGCTTCAAAGGTGCGCCCGCTCGTGGAATGGCGACAAACTTTTACCCTTAGGCGAAGTTTAAAAAATTCTACAGGTTGCATGTTTTGAGTTACAGAGGAGGTCTCGGGCTAGAATTATTGCTCTCGATCACATGGATACCTCACATGTGTGGTTTGAACTTTGTTTTTATATGCGGGCGCTGCTCACGTATGCATTCGCTTCTGTGCACAAGCTCGTCAGAACAGGGCGCTTTAAAAAAAACAAAACATTTTTTCTTATTTGTTTTACCTTATTTTTTTTATTTTGACACTGTTTTTTTTTAAAAAAACTAAATTTGTGTCACTTTTATTCCTTTGTAAACATCCCTTGTAATAGAAAAAAGCATGACAGGTCCTCTTAATTATGAGATCGGGGGTCAAAAAGACCTCCAATCTCATATTTACACTAAAATGCAATGAGAACAAAAAAAAATTGTCAATAAAAAAAAAAAAAAGGCCTTACGAATAAGCGTATATTGATTTGGTTTGCGCAAAAGTAATAGCGTCTACAAAATAGGGAATAGATTTATAGCATTTTTTGCCGGCGATCTGCAATTTTTATCGGGACTGCGATATTATGGCGGACACATCGGACACTTTTGACACATTTTTGTGACCATTGGCATTTATACAGTGATGAGTGCTATAAAAATCCACTGATTACTGTAAAAACTGTCAGGGAAGACGTTAACACTAGGGGGGCGATCAAGGGGTAAATTGTATTACCTAGGTGTGTTTCTAACTGTGGGGGGAGGGGACTGACTAGAGGAAATGACAGATCGTGGTTCCTAGCTATTAGGAACTCACGATCTGTCTCTCCTCACAGAACAGGGATTTGTGTGTTTACACACACGTCCCTGTTCTGCCTCTCGTGCCCATGATCGTTCATGGCTGGTGGTCATCGTGACCGCTGGCGGCCCGGGCGTGCCTATTATCCTGCTTAAAAGGGAATGACATACAGCTACGACGGTTCGTGGGATCTTGACGGCCTGCCGCATTATTATGATGGTGGCTGGTCGGCAAGTGGTTAAAAGGTAAGGCACTTGCATATAACTTGATAAAAACATCATGTGTAAACAGAAAGACGTCTGTTTTACTTTCCTCTGCGCATAATGACAGGAAATGACACACTTACCCGACCGGTTTTGTCACCACAAGGACTTCTTCCGGGGCACCATTTAACAAGAGGCCCCCCAGATCCCGGCCCACCTCCTATGTGAATGGGCATCGGGTACATTGTACCCCTACCCATTCACCAAAAAAAGTGTCAAAAAGTAAAAACCACAACAGACAGTTTTGACAATTCCTTTATTAAAAAAAAAAAAGTGTCCTGCGATGTCCATCCATCTTCAATCACGCCAGATAGATTAGAAAAATAGATATTTTTTAAATCTATAAAACTCTGCCTTGATAGGAGGCCTCACTGGCAACTGTTGTCTCTTGGCTTTGACAGCTGTTATATGGGCAAGGGCAGGGCCACCTGGTGACGTAACTGAGTGACCTCACCCCCCCTTTGACGTCAGGGGGTGGAGTCACCTGGTTACGTCACCGCTGTTGCATATATAAGAGCTGTCAAAGTGAAAAGACAGCAGTCGCCGGGAGGCCACCCACAGAGGCAGAGTTTTTTTGTGCCCTAGGGAGTGATTCTAACTGTAGGGGGGATGGGCACAGACCCTCTATCTCAACTTAGTTTCTGAAGGCGGCAGGCTCGGGTGCAGGTCCATCTCCTCTCCCTGATGTGAGGGAACAGGCACAGCAACAGGTCCTCCTTAGCTTGTCTTTAATAGCTCCGGTCCATTGGCTATGCTGCACAGACCCTGACTGCAAGTCTGTCTCAATTGATTTGCCCGAAAAAAAATGACTACTATAATGACTTGTTGGAATTGAAGTCTGGTAACCATTAACCTTAATTGACAAGTATTTTGCATCACCCCTTTGAAAACTACAATTCCCAGTGTCCATAGTGCCTGCACAGTGAGTCCTTGCTAATGCTCCCATTGTCTCCTTCTCTTGTCCCCTGTGATTGGATCCAATCCCTGATGCCATAAGGGAGGGGGGCGAGAAGTAGGAGTGAGGAGGGGGATGTTTACACAGACAAATAGCAGCTTTGCAGGTATATGAGGGGGAAGGCAGCAGCAGATGAGGCAAACCGGCACACCTGTATTGTTAAAGAGTTTTTTTTTTCTTGGGAGGGTGCATGTGATCAGCACTGGGCCAATCAGCACTGTCCAGACAGAGGGTCAGGGGTCATGCAGCTTCATAGGACAGTCAGTACATAATGAAAACTCCTCCTACAAGCTTTAATCAGACACTGGTGGTCACAAGACTGCTATATACGGCTGATTAGAAAAGGTATTTCGCAGTTTATATTTACTAAAATAATTGAATTTCCCTGTTCTGTGTACTGTGGGAGACCACTATACAATCTCAAGCCACACGGGCCAGAATCTCATCAGGAAAAAAACGTTGTTTTTCCTGATGAGATTCTTGGCAAGAATCTCTTGCCGCCTAAATGTGTACAGACTCTCCTTTCAAAAGAACCATGGTTCTCTTGAAAGGCAAGAACGCGGTGACGTCATTGCGTAGGACGAGCATGCGCTTGTCACATTCGATGCCATTGCCGCCATCTTGCTGCACCCTACCTATGCCTAGGAAGCTACCGCGCATGTGTCAGTCATTTCGAGCATGTGCAGGTTTCCACAGTGACCAGGTAAGTATACACACTCTCGGGTTTCTCGGCAGGAAAACTGCAGAGAATCTCACGACGAGAAAATAGAGAACATGTTCTCTATTTTTTAGTCTAGATTCCGGGCAGTTTTCTTGTCGATAAAAACCTCAAAGCCTTGTACACACGATCGGTATACTCGGTAAGTAAGCTCTGCCAGCAGTTTTCTTGCTGGTTTTTGCCGAGTAAACCGAGCGTGTGTATGAGGCTTGATTGTACAATCTCTTGACAATGTCCATTTCTTTTCTTTTTTTTTTTACCAATCACCTTGTTTTACCAAAACTATATAATAGGAGGACACATCTGTCTATCCATCCACTCTGTATTCAATCAGGCAGGCCCTTGCATTACATCGTTGATGGTAGATCTAAAGAAAATTGTACAATCAGATTGTAAAGTGTTTTCAGTACTACAGCTCTGCTCCACATAGGGTATTATCACTCAGATACTGCACACTCTGCCAAATGAATGATCTATGCAAGAAGAAGGTACAAATTAATTGATGACTGTGTGTAGAGGGAGAACTGTGCTCACTGACAATGATTGCATGCAACTACAGAGTTGGGCAGGAGCAATCTCCTGGAGGGGGAAGGCAGGTGCAGGGTGTGTGTTATTGAGGTCAGCTGCTGAACTACTAGTACTTCCTTAGTTCATTAACAGTTTTCTTGTCCCAAATACTAAATATTAGGATGGGTAATGGAAGAGTTTTCTATAGGAGGCTGAGGTAATGTCTGTCCTAGAACATAAAGAAAGCTTTTTCTTTTCTGCAACAGAGGTATATTATTTGGTATATTGGTAAATAGGGAATCTGGAATTTAGGGGAAAAAAGGTTAATTTAGCCTTTACCATGTAAATTATGTGACTAGATGTTCTATCTTGATTTTCTTCAATCTGAATAATTTATTATAATCACAATCTTAAAATTTGGGATAAATTGTAGCATGACTGAAAGTGTCAGGCCTCGTACACACAACCGTTTTCCTAGACAAAATCCATCAAGAAACTTTGTGGCAGAGCTTTTTTGCCAAGGAAAACTGTCGTGTGTATGTTTTTCGTCGAGAAAACTGTTGTGGTTCTCGACGAGAAAAAAAGAGAACAGGTTCTCTTTTTCCTCGATGGGAGTCTCAATTTCCTTGTTGTGTTCCTCGTCAGAAACACGTTCGTGTGTATGCTTAGAAACCCGTGCATGCTCAGAATAAAGTATGAGACGGGAGCGGACCATCGGTAAATGTAGCGTTCCTAATGGAGATAGCACATTTGTCACGCTGTAACAGACTGAAAAGCACGAATCGTCTCTTACCAAACTTTTACTTAACCTCCCTGGCGGTATGATTCTTTCAGAAAAAAGGTGCTGAAAGCGGTACCATTATTTGCAAGGAAATTTGGCGTTTTATACTGTAGGCCTGTAATTTTTAGGAATAACTCACTTAAATCTGACCAAACAAGAGTCTAGTAGGCATCCCGGGTATGAATTTTTTTTAAAAACAAAATTATAAATTATAATCTAATAAATAACTATAAATAATTATAACAAATAATACTATAATTATAATAAAAATTATTCAATAATGTAATCAAATCAAAATCACTGAAATTTGCTCAGTTGCAGAATTGTCGCTGTCATTACTTTTATTTTTTTATGACGAATTTCCCCACAAATCGCTATCGCACAAATCTGCAAGTGATTATAATTTATTATCGCTGTTTTCTAGCTGCTCTAAAACCATTTTTGACATAAAGGGACACTTTTGATTGCTATGGACAATCTACAGTTTGCAGAAAAAAGAACAGTTTTTATTATATAAAAGAACATGCAGGACACTGGACAGACCACTAGGGACAAGGGGGTGTGTATTTTTTAAATACATTACTGTAATCTATAAGATTACAGTATACTGTATGTAATGTGTTTGTTTACGTTTTTGAATTTGGCGCCGTTCTCCGCTCCCGGGCGTCGTAACGACGCAGGGAACGGAGATCGGCGGCACAGGAGGCCGCTGTGTGAATCGAGCGAGGTCCCGCTCGCTCACACAGCGCGGTGGCATCGCTGGATCCAGGGCCAAAGGAAAGTAAACACTCCCTGTGGATCCAGCGAGGCGAGCCCGAGTCTGACTCAGGGTTACCGATCCTAGCACAAAAATCTAACCCTGAGTCAGACTCGGGAATACCGCCAGGCGGGTAACACGCAGTAACATGAGATTAGCAAAAGCAGCCCCAAGGGTTGTGCCAGTGGAATCGAACTTCCCCTTTATAGTGCCGTTGTACGTGTTGTACGTCACTGCGTTTGAGAACGACAAGATTTTGTCTTGACAGTGTGTATGCAAAGAAAGCTTGACAAGATTCTCGACAAGCCTGACAAGGAACTCGTCGAGGAAAACAATGTTGTATTTACGACGAGTTTCTCTGTCGTGAGTACGAGGCCATAATCTTTGGACATGCTGGAACATTATTGCTCTCTGCCGATACAACATCTATAGGCCAGTATTGCAGTTTCCTGCTCATAACAGTTTTTCTGAACAGAGGATGTAGAATGTTTAGATGGTGTGAAACAATTGTCTAAGGATTTCATCAATCATCACATGACCTCTCAGAATGGCTGTCTTGACAGATGTAAAACTGAAATTTCAGCTTGTATCTTGTTGTTTTAAGACAATGCAAGTGTGCCGAATAACATATTGTAATGTTTATCTTGCTAAGTAAATGAATCTATAAGGAAATATGAGTTCAACAGCTGGGAACCATTTGTTTTGTTATCTGTTGCCTTGGAACTAGCTAGTACATCGATTTATCATTGTTGTTTGAGAGGTTACAAAAACAAATCACTGCAAAAGGCTGTGGGGTTGATTTACTAAAGGCAAAGTGACTGTGCAGTTTGCAAAATGCAGTTGCAGTCTGCAAGTGCAGTTGCTCCAGAGCTTAGTAAATTAGAGAAGCTCTGCTGACTTCCATCATCCAATCATATGCAAGCAAAAATGCTGTTTTTATTTTTATTTTCCTTGATTGGGTATTCCTTGCAAAGTGAAGCCTTACCTTATTTACTAAGCTCTGAAGCAACTGCACTTGCGTGTGGTGCTCCTCTTATCTTTTATCTGGATCTTGACCCAAAGGGGTTGATATAGTAAAACTGAAGAGTGCAAAATCTGGTGCAACTGTGCATGGTAGCCAATCAGTTTCTATCTTCAGATTGTTTAGTTAAGCTTTAACAAAAACTCGGAAGCCGATTGGCTTCTATACAGAGCTGCAACAGATTTTGCACTCTCCAACTTTAGTAAATCAACCCCAAATGGTCTTCTTAGTTGCCTTCTTGTGCATCTGCAGCTGCCTAGCCAAGGCTATTAGTCTCTTCCATAAACTACAATTTCACAGATGTGATTAACCACTTAAGCCCCGGACCTTTAGGCAGCTAAATGCCCAGGCCAGGTTTTGCGATTCGGCACTGCGTCGCTTTAACAGACAATTGCGCGGTCGTGCGACGTGTTTTCCAAACAAAATTGGCGTCCTTTTTTCCCCACAAATAGAGCTTTCTTTTGGTGGTATTTGATCACCTCTGCGGTTTTTATTTTTTGCGCTATAAACAAAAATAGAGCGACAATTTTGAAAAAAATGCAATATTTTTTACTTTTTGCTGTAATAAATATCCCCCAAAAACATATATAAATTTTTTTTTTCTTCAGTTTAGGCTGATACGTATTCTTCTACCTATTTTTGGTAAAAAAAATCGCAATAAGCATTTATCGATTGGTTTGCGCAAAAT
The DNA here is from genome assembly GCF_905171775.1 of Rana temporaria. Classification (NCBI taxonomy): domain Eukaryota; kingdom Metazoa; phylum Chordata; class Amphibia; order Anura; family Ranidae; genus Rana; species Rana temporaria. Next base: position 111,579,772 of record NC_053500.1, read on the forward strand.
TTATAGCGTTTACAAAATAGGGGATATTTTTATTGCATTTTTATAAAAAAAATTTTTTTACTACTAATGGCGGCGATCAGCGATTTTTTTAATGACTGCGACATTATGGCGGACACTTCGGACAATTTTGACACATTTTTGGGACCATTGTCATTTTCACAGCAAAAAATGCATTTAAATTGCATTCTTTATTGTGAAAATGACAGTTGCAGTTTGGGAGTTAACCACAGGGGGCGCTGAACGTGTTAGGCTTCACCTAGTGTGTGTTTACAACAGTAGGGGGGTGTGGCTGTAGGTCTGATGTCATCGATTGTGTCTCCCCTATAAAGGGGATGACACGATCGATGCGCCGCTACAGTGAAGCACGGGGAAGCCGTGTTTACATACTTCAGCTCCGGGGAGCGATCGCGACGGAGCGGCTATAAACGAATAGCCGCGCCGTCGTCCCGGATTGCTCCCTGAGGTAAGCCAGCCGCCGCACGCAGCGGGGGTGGTCCCGATCGGACCCCCGACCCGCGGAAAGGCAAGGACGTATATATACGCCCATCTGCCTGTCCGTGCCATTTTGCGGACGTAAATAGACGTGCGGCGGGCGTTAAGTGGTTAAAGAGTGACAGAGGTTCTAATGCTTCTCCGCTCTGCTCACCAAGTATTCCTTTTTTGCACATTTTTACCTTTCATGGTCTCTTATTGGTTAATAGGGTCAACAATCTTATTTAAGACTCAGGTAGTGAGGCCAAGTAGGTGGAAAGGGTTGGGGATGAGCTAGATTTGTATCCACACTAAATACAAAAGTGTATGGCAGAGCTTAAAAGTCAGTTCCCCTCCTCATCTCTCCCAACTGCCTTACATGGGTCCTGCGAATCCCTCCGGCCCACATCTTCCCTCCAAAGTGTGTGTGTGTGTGTGTGTGTGTGTATATAATATACATTTTTTTTTTTTTTTTTACTTTTTTAAATCTTGGCTTGGATACATGTCCCCAAGGGCTTGACCACCCATGGTTTTTGTATAACAGTAGCTTTCTTAATAGCCCTACAAATGGACAGAACTGAATAAAAAGATTTGTTTCCCATACACCTTCTCTAGTACCTAATGAACAATAAATGGGTGTAGCCCTACTCCCTCAGGAGCCACTTGATTTTGAGTAGCCCTATTCCTGCACAGCCAGGCAAACCACAAGTCTAACTCACCCGGACACAGAAAATCAGTCCATGGGCTTGTTTTTGTTGTTTTATTTGGGGAAACAACTCGGATAGGGTATAGGCATTATGGGATGCCCAACATGACTTGAACAGATGAGGACATTCAGCTCTCAGTCCCCTTTAGTGAAATAGCACAAAGTTACAAATTGTATGCAGAAGTATTATGTCTCCTTGGTAGAACCTCACACAGTCCTGACACTTGCAGATACTACCAGCCTACCTGGCTGCTTTTAAGAATACCGCAGGGCAAAGGATCGGGATTTAGCTGAACACTGTCTCTGTGAAAGCATGATATGTCTGCCAGTCTTTCCCCTTGTACACCCCTGGGTGTGCTGTGATACTTACACTGTTTCTTGATTCCCCCTGCACTTGGCAAGACCTGTTCAGACCTCCTACTGTCCAGATCTTCCTTTGCCAGCCAGGATTTTTTCTGCACAAGACCCAAAAGTAACAGAGATCCCTCTGAGGCCCCGTACTCACGACCAAACATGTCTGCTGAAACTGGTCCGCGGACCAGTTTCAGCGGACATGTTCGTTCGTGTGTAGGCAGTAACGGACAGGATTCCAGCAAACAATCGTCGGCCAGACCGTTTTCCAACGAACAACTGTTTCCTGGTCTTGCTTTAAAACAGTCTGCTGGAATCGTGTCCGTCAGACATGTTCGGTCGTCTGTACACAAAAGCATCGTACAAAAACCCCGCGCATGCTCAGTCCAAATGAGGAGACGGGAGCGCTCGTTCAGGTAAAACTCGCGTTTGTTTGGGATATGGCACATTCGTCATTAGAAACCTTTTATTCTAGCAAGAGAGCAATGTCTTAAAAAGGCGCACTAAACCACATTTTCTTGCCTCGTTTTATTAATTCTTCTCTTGCTAGAATAACCCCGTTCTCTTGCTGATGCAATTTCAATAGAGTTGTCCCATACTGAAATGTCACATTTCTTGCTTGTGATGTAATCCTTTAATAATGTTTTCTATGCCAGACGTGTGTTTTGGTTGGTGGTCCTCCATAATTTATAGTAGTCATTTTTGTAAAGGAATGTGCATCTTTTTTTTTTTTTTGTTGTTTCTAGTTATGTCACCATTTATTTTATTTTTTTTTAACATGTTTTTTTCTTTTTATTTTCTTATTTTTTTTTTTTTTTTTTTCATTTGAGAATATTAAACCATGTTGGCACACCAAATGTCCCCCCCCCCCCCAAGGAGTGTGTCCTTTGTAAATTACCCATTGTATATTTATTAAAGGTTTGCTGCCTAATAATCCCCACAGTATAACAAACAATAGACATGTTTTCAAATGAAAGCAAAAAGCCTTTTATTCAGGCAAATGTCATCACAAAAAATAAACAGAACGGCAGCACTAGAATAGATAGCAAACTATATGCAAACTTGCATTTCCAACATGGTGAAGGATAAACTTCCAAGCCTCAGGAGCCAAACCCAACAATATGAAGCAGCAGCACAGAAACAAAGGAACCCAAACTGTGGTAGTCCAAACAAGATGTCCTTTATGTGGAAGGAAATGGAAGGCAGAGAATCAACGTTTCCTCCTCTTTCCAGCCTTCCCTCCAGGCAGCCTTCCAACGGATCTAACACGGGGTCTTGCAGGTGGGGTCGATGTGGCAGCAGGAGGATGGTGTTCCGCAAGCCGGGCCGGGTCACATAGCCCAGTGTCTGGGGTCAGCAGGCCCTTCTGCATCCACCAAAGGACCTGGTTCATCAGGGCCTTTGCCAGTCTTCTCTGGTCCTCCTCCCCTTCATTCAAATCGTGGGCCAATGAGGCACTGAAGGCCTCTGTGGGGTTGAGGGGGGCCCTCATGATGGCGCTTGCCTCCTGTATCATGCGGAGGCTTGCCTCCTCCACAGGCCTCAACTGCCTCCTTCGGCCTGATGGCCTCACCTGGGGGGGAGAAGACTGGCTGGTGGTGGTTCTCCTGGCCGGGGGGACCTGCTGCAGGCCACTGGGCCCAGCCTCCTCCTGGCTGCCACTGACCCCGGCCTCCTCCTGGCTGCCACTGACCCCGGCCTCCTCCTGGCTGACAGACACCTGAGGATCTGCCACCTCCTGGCTGATCTCTTCTTCCTGTGTGGAAAAAAAAGGACATTTTTTACAATTTCGCTAAATAAAACCACACTCATTTTCATGTTTTTCGTTTAGTATTTTCTGTTCATTATTACTTGAATACACTCTACTTCTGACCCCTGCAGTTGTCATCTCTGACACCTATTTGTCTGTACACCTTTTTTTTAGCTTTTTCCCAGCTTGGCTTTTCTTTTACAATATCAAATCATTAATCCACCAAGAATTATTTACGCCAGAAATATAGAGGAAACTACTATACCTCCTCATCGAAGGGTGGCAGATCTGCATCTCTGTCAGCCAGGCCCTCTTCCTCCGACTCTGCAGGGCTGTGGTCATCTGGGGAAGGTCCGCTGGAAGGTAGCATGGAGGAAAGGTTGGAAGAAAGACTCGACATCGTTTTCCTGCCTTCCATTTCGTCCCGCAAAAAAGCCATCTGTTTATAATACCACAGTTTGGGTTCCTTTGCTTGTGTTGCTGCTGCTCCCGATTTTTTGCTTTTATTAGCTTTGTATGCTCTCCTGTATGTGCTTCTGAGGTTGGCAAGTTTATCCTTCACCATGTTGGCAGTGCATCCTGGCACCCATGTTTGCATATAGTTTGCTAGCTCTTCTAGTGCTGCCGCTCGTACATCTTTATTGCAATATAATGCGTGTTTTGAATTCCACAGGATGGGCGTGTCCTGATATTTTTGAAGTAAGGCCTCTATAGCTTCCTTGGTTTGTAGTTGGTCCATTTCACTTTTTGAAAAATGATATTTCTTTTTGAGTCTAGATTCGCAAAACATAAACCAAAGAAAAATAAATATTCAAAAGGATCAGCGTTGACCTTGATATAATATGTGTCTTCAAATGTATTACCTATATCTAATTACAAACACAGTCTCTCTTGTTTAAACAATGATTGGCAGCTCGGCCGCATTGGTTGTACCAAACATTGATTTGCTAGATGCAGAGCCATTGTTAACATTGCAGTAAATATTTTTAATATAGAAAAATAAACAATGCTTACAAATGACAGTATTCATCTAGGCACTCTTTCATGTGTAAATCTCATGCCCCTGACAATGGATGACATAAAAGACACTTCCTAATGACCTCTGTACAACCAACACTTGAACAATACTTTGCCTGATCTGAATACACCATTCAAAAACTTGTCAATGAGGTACAGCATTGTTCACATCTCTATTTTGTGAGGTGTCCAAAAGCATTTGGATACCAAAATAACATTGTGGTACCCCATAGACAGAATAGCTTAAAAAGGGTGCAACCAACAGCCCAAACCCCCATCCCATGTGTCTACATTTTCCAGGCCTCTGCTGATCACATTTTTAATTTCCTTACCTTCCTGTCTCTCGCTCCTCGTTTCTCACGCTCGCCTAATTACCGCGTAAGATGCGTAATCACGGCGTGCACCTTTTAAACACTCCGCGTATTTATTAAACCCGGCCCTCGTCACCTTTGCTAGGCCCCTAATCAATGAGTTTAGGAAATATGGCGTTAACTGTGTATGTTCTGGATGCGCTCGAAGATTCTCCGCGTAACCGACGTAAACACGTTGTTTGCATTCTCTACACTCCGCGTATGTATTAAACGCCGCCCTCTTCTCCGCCCATGGCGTAAGAATTCATCTTTTCCACGCCCATAATCTCTGTGGGAAAGGAAAGATGGCGATGTCACACGAGCGGGCACGATGCTCTCATGCCACAAGTGAAGGGACAGAGGCAGGGACGTCCCGATCAAGGCCAAGAAGATACAAAGCCACTAATATGCGGTTCCAGGAAATGGTGGAGTTAGTTTACATCATGCGAAAGAAGAACTATGATGGTGAATTAGGGCCATACAAGACCCCTAACCGCCGAAAGGCACATATTATGGACAAGGTGGCGAGGAGAATGCAGAGGATGTTTGGGATCACCAGGTCCAAGGAACAGCTGAGGAAACGCTGGTCAGACTTAAAATTGAGGGAGCCACATCAGATGAAGAAAATACTTAAAATTCTGCGTAAAAGTAAGTAAATATATATTGGGGTTGGGGGGGGGGGTGTGTGATTGTCTGCAATAATGTGTTGCCATGTATATTTCACCATCTGCCTCCTTGGCCTGCTTGTAATTTTAAAGACATGTTGTCATTTATTTTTTATGACATAAATACCTACATATTTACAAATAGTGTTCTTAGTAAACCACGTAACATCACATAGTTTCTCAGAAAGGCTCGGTTATTCCAGGAACAACACACCTGGACATGGCTCACTGGCCAAAAACTTTGTTTGTAAACATTGTGTAAAAGCTAGTTCAAAAAAATAAAATTAGGAGAATGGGAAAGGCAAACAGGATTCATTCTAAAAACAGTGGTAATAAAGCAGATGTTTTCACATCTGCAATGCAGAGCACCTGTGTCTCCCCAAACCAAAAATGGGTTTTGGTAGGGTCTCCCAGAAATACTGTTTAGGGGGGACATCCATGTGTGTCACTTTGCTAAAAAGGGGCAGGATCAGAGCTTGCCATAGAAGTAATTGCAAAATGTAGGTTTGGTGAAAGATAAAAGTAACTAAATGAAAGCATCTTCTAAGCAATGTGTGCGATTTATGCTCTCCAATATCTGTGTGCTGATGAGTCTACATTTTTTTTTGTTTATTTCAGGGGAAAGAAGTCGCCAGCATTTGGAGGAGGCAGAGAGGGCCAGACAAGGCCAAAATCTGCCATCTCAACATGTGGAGGAGGAGGAGGATGTGGAAGGAGAAGAGGATGTGGAAGGAGAAGAGGATGTGGAAGGAGAAGAGGATGTGGAAGGAGAAGAGGATGTGGAAGGAGAGGAGGAAGGAAGAAAGGAGGAAGGAAGAGAGGAGGAAGAAGTAATTTTGGACTTAGAATTTATAGCAGATGAAGGGCAAGTGGCGGAAGAACAATTTGGCGAATTGAAAGAAGGTGGATTGATGGATGAAGGAGGAGTCCAAGATGATGGGGAAGTGGTGGAAGAAGGAGGAGTGATAGAAGATGATGGGGAGGTGGTGGAAGAAGGAGGAGTGATAGAAGATGTCGAAGAGGTGGAAAGGAGAAGCCCATCAGGTCAGTGTCACCCTAGCTTGATTAAAAAAAACATATGTAGATAGGCCTCATCGAAAAATACTTTTGTAAATGACCAGTTTTTTTTTTTTTTTAGGGGAGGAGGATGGTGTGCCAATATTTTCACGTGCAAGTGCTGCTATAATTATTCAGCAGGTAATGGAGTGCAGCACTGAAATGCACAATATGCGTGAAAGGATGGTTGTCATGGAAGAGAATTTAACAAATGTCCTTTTGGAATGCTGCACGGAAATGGACAATATGCGGCAAAGAATGATGGTCATCGAATCTAATTTTAAAAATATTATTGACATGATGGGCCGTGTCAAAGACTGAAACACCCCCCGCCCATCCCCCGCCCCCACAAACATTTTTACTGTTTTAATAATGAATACGCCAAAATTTGAAGATACACACACAGTGTGCCAACATGTGCTATCTGCCATCACAGAATATCTAGTGTCTGTGCTTTGTGGGTCCAACCCCCTCCTCCATCCTCAAGTAGTTGAGAGGAAGGGTTTGCTCCCACAGAACACAGACATTGATCACCCATGATGTCAGATAGCACATGTGGCCATTTGTCTGTTGAACCAATGACATTTGGCGAGTTTGCACTGAATGTGTGTATCTTCAAATTTTGGCGTGTTCCAGTGTGAAAGCACACCATGACTGACTGCTGTTGTGAGTTTTTATATTTTTATAATTGTATTTTGTAACTTTTTGACCATGTTGAACATTTTTGGATACTATAAAGTTTAGACCATAAAGAATAAACACCGAAAAAAAATTAAAAAGATATATATATAGAATTATAAATCTCTCTAATCACTGAATTTAGTGAAGTCGAGATTTGACTCCTAAATCTCAACAACAAATTTTCTTATTGAAAAACACACCAAAAAAAATCAAACTTGTTAAAAAAATATTGGTTTTTGTGCATAAAAAATATGCAGAAAATAAAAAATACTAAGGCGGTAAACACCCCACCAAAAATATTCTATATATATATATATATATGTAAACAATAAATCTAACTATATTTGATAAACAAAAATGTGAACTTGTTAAAAAATGTATAATCTGCATAATATTTTTGGTTGAATTACCTGAAAAAAAAAAAAAAATAAAAAAAAAAATTTGTAGACTCCTAAGTACAAAAGCAGGGAGTAATGAAAAAAATATAAAATAATTTTTGGGGTCATGAACAAGCAAAAATTAAAAAACTTGACCTCAAAATTTACAAATGGAGTTGCTTCTTATTTCTAGACTCAATACCCTGTTTGTAGATGAGTGAATACTGTGCAAAATGTGGTTATTTACTAAAAGTGGAGAAATCAATTATGCAGTAAAATTGAAGAAGTTAGTTAGAGAACCAGGAAGACAGATAAAAAGAGAAAAAGCATTAATGACAAACAACTGTATAAAGTCCAATGGTCTAATTATTTATTATTTGAGAGAATATTCCTTTCTTTGGGGGCCGAATTAGAAAGAAATATGATCTGGCATAGCAATGGCCCCCCGACCCATGAAGTACTCAACATATTTGTCGCGTACCTCACGAGCTGATTGGGGGGCCAAGCCAGCGCGACCAGTGTCCAGCCCGGGAAGGGGATCTGAGGGTAGTCTTGCCTCAGAACCGATGTCGGGTAGGTACGTCTGGGAGTGCCTGCGTAAAAAGTTGTGCAAAATGCAGCAGGCAAATACAACGGTGTCCAATTTATATTCCGCCAGATGTATCGATGTCCTGAACAGGCGGAACCGGTTGGTGAGTATCCCAAAGGCATTCTCGACTACCCTCCGAGCCCTGGCCAACCGAAAATTAAACACACTCCTCTCTGAGGTGAGGGTCCTCTGGGGAAAAGGCCGCATGAGGTGAGGACCAAGCCCGAAAGCCTCGTCCGCTAGGAACACAAACGGAAGTCCTTCCACATTATCTTCATCTGGTGGCAATGCCAGACCACCAGCTTGGAGACGATCATAGAAATCAGTCCGTGCGAACACTCCCCCATCAGACATCCGGCCATTCTTCCCCACGTCCACATATAGAAACTCATACTGTGCCGACACCACCGCCATCAACACAATACTATGATAACCCTTGTAATTATAATAGTAGGACCCCGAGTGGGGTGGGGGCACAATGCGGACGTGTTTCCCATCTATTGCTCCACCGCAGTTTGGAAAATCCCACCGCTGGGCAAATTGGGAAGCCACAGACTGCCATTCCTGTGGTGTGGAGGGTAGCTGTGGGGACAAACAAAAAAAGAGATTTAGTACTTTGGAATAAAAACATCCTACAAGCATCCTTGTGACACTTCAAAGTATTAAAATTGCATTAGAAAAATGTGCATGGAGAATTTGGGAAATGAAATATATAGGGCCACTTCATTAAGAGACTCCACAGCCCTCTCATGGGGACAATAAAAGTTTGAAGGGGGGGGGGGGGGACACAAAAACCAAAAAGTCCTGTTTTAAAAAATGGCAAGGTGGGTTTGTCCCTAGGATAGCATGCTGGACAGGTTAATATTGGGTAAGGGACAAATATGCAGGTAGGTCAAGAATAAAACATGTAAAGCTTATATCAACATGCATAGGGAGAAAAGGGAACGTTAGTTAAACACACAGCATATCTGGGAAATTAAAAATAAAGTTAGTTAGCAACATTATTACAGCCAGGAAACTTACCTTAATATACTCCTCATGCATAACTTTGATGATGGCAGCACACGTGTCCGGTATGATGACCCCAAGCGCCTGCGGAGAGATGCCTGTTGAGAACTTGAGGTCCTGCAGGCTCCTCCCAGTCGCCAGGTACCGCAACGTGGCAATAAGCCTCTGCTCGGCCGTGATGGCTTGGCGCATCACAGTGTCCTGCCTCGTGATATAGGGGGACAGAAGTTCCAGCAGACTGTTGAATACGGGGTCCGTCATGCGGAGAAAATTCCTAAAGTCATTAGGATTATTCTCCTGGAGTTCCCTAAGCAGAGGCATATGTGAGAACTGGTCACGCTGGCGCAACCAATTCTTGGTCCAGAAACGCCTCCGCCCCCTGTTTCTGGCCAAAGTACTGGAAAAATGAACATATCCAGCAGCCATCCCATAAACAGCACCAACTCGCGAAAATTGACGCTGCTGCTCCATCATGGCTTCAAACCGGCCGGCTGGTCAGTCAAGAACACACTCAAACAGAAAGCACTCGCAAATCCAGCACTACCTGCGACAAACGCGTGACAAACAGATACGAGCGCACAGGATGCAACTGCTAAAGCAGAAACAACCTGCTAGCCTATAGCCGAATGACAACTACGTTACCGCAAGCACACGCACTGAACCCGTGAATACACGCTGTCAAAGCCTGGAGACCGAGAAGCGCGAATCAGCTCTAACCAAACCTTCACTAACACGAGCAAACCCGTAACTAGCAAAAGAGGAACAGAGGGCGGCGCCATTAAGTTTGGTCTTCCCCTTTATAGTGACGTCGTACGTAGTTTACGTGCACGCGTTCCGGTACGACGGTAATTTGGTCCGCTGGTGTGTACAAGCCAGCGGAACCAAACAAAAATCAGCCTTGTACGCCGGAAACTGTCCGGCAGACAGTTTCCAGCGCACAGATCCGGTCGTGAGTACAAGGCCTTAGGCATCCTCTTTCCTTTCCTTGGCTCCTGCCTGGAGACAGCTCAAGCTCCACAATATTTAAGGGCTGATCCAGCCATCGTGCCAGTGCCTTCTGCCTGGAGATTGACCAGATTCCCTCAAGTATGCAGATCAAGACCACCTACCCATCCGCCCACTAACCTCCAGAGGCTTCTCCAAGCTTCTGGAACTAGGAGAAGGTACCAGAGACCTGCCCAGTAGAGCCTTCCAGCCTGAACAAGAAGAACCTGACCCAATTACAGACTCACACAACTACCATAAATCACAAGATACATTTGTCTACACTATTTGCACACTAGAGAGTGCTACACAAGGTACCCAGAAAAGACCATTCCCCATGGTCAGATGCCCACTCACCTAATAAGTAAATGGTGGGGCTCCATGGTTAATTAGGAAACCACACAAAAATATGGAGGCTCAGTAGCATGGTCCGGTTTTGGCAGCCTGTATTCGCCATATATTTGTGTCCTTCATCCCCAGACATGACTTACTGATGTTAACCCCTGAAGCCTCGTACACACGACCGAGAAACTCGACGGGCGAAACACATAGGGCCAAATCCTCAAAAGGGATACGCAGGCTGAACTGCTGTTCAGCCTGCGTATCCCTGTGCCTATCTTTGGAACTGATCCTCAGAAGCAGTTTTCCAAAGATAGGCAGAAGATCCGACATCGGTAAGAGACTTACACTGTCGGATCTTAGGATGCAGTGCCGCATCCGCCGCTGGGGGCATTTTGTGTCGAAATGCCGCCTAGCGTATGCAAATGAGGACTTACGGAGATCCACAAAGCTTTTCAGCTTTGTGTTTTCTGCATAAGTTTACGTTTGCATACATAAAATTAGTTCTGCTTTTACAAAGTGTAAACTAGTAACACCTTGTAAAAACAGACCTTTTTTTCGATCGCCGCAATTTTTTTAAATTTTGAATTTTTTTTCCCGGCGCGTAACTTTTTTTTTTACCCAACGCAACTTTATTGTCCCGTCGCAATCCACAAAGCCCGGCGTAACGTAATTTCGCGCACTGCCCGTCGGGAAAATGACGTCACGAGCATGCGCAGTACGGCTGGCGTGGGTGTACGCACCTCATTTAAATTGTCATCGCCCCCTGCAGAAGAGGACCGCCTTGCGCCGGAGACATTTAAGTTACACGGCCTGAAATTTCTAGGTAAGTGCTTTGTGGATCGGGCACTTAGGTAGAAATTTTAAGTCAGTGTAACTTAAATGGGAAAAGATAAGTTAGGCAGGATCTTTGAGGATTTGGCCCACAGTTTTGCTCGTCGAGTTCCTTGTTAGGCTGTCTAGGATCTCTGCGAGCCAAATTTCCCCTTTAACGTTGAGGAAAAAGAAGACATGCTCTCTTTTTGGCTCGACGAGATCCTTGACAGTTTCCTCGTCGAAAAGTGTACACACGACCGGTTTCCTCTGCAAAAAAAAAAGACCAGCAAGTTTCTTGTTGGTTTTTGCCGAGAAACTCGGTCGTGTGTACGAGGCCTGATTGTGTATTTTGTTTGGTTTAATCTGCCTGACAGCTTTACCTAACTCTCTATACTGCAAGAATTGGCCCTGTTATCCTTGAACAAGCAAATTTAATAAAACCCTTTGATCCTTACACTTGTTCCACTGGCTAAAACATAAGAGTCGATCCTTAAGTGGCCAGCTTAAGAGCCCTCGAAGTGGAACCCAATACAAAAAATAAGTAGATTGAATCAATACAATAAATCTAATACAAGGCAGTATATTTTGTTTTATTACTGGTGAACTGACATTCTGTTCTAAATAGCATAGTTCAAATGTGTCTCCATCAAAGCCTTCCTTGCAATAAGGAACGGAGGCAAGGAGTGCAGTAAATAAAGTGTGAGCACTTGGACAGCTCACATGTATTAAGCACACATTGGATAGCAGGTGGGTGGAATTGGGAACATAGTAAATTACTAATATTTTTTTTTTTTTTTTTTTAGCTTTGTTCCCCTGTATGTGTTTTTTATTTTGTTTGTTTATTTTATTTTTTTTGTGGTTGGACTGGATGGACTTGTGTCTTTTTTTAACCTGACTAACTATGTAACTATCACCCCCCTCTGACCTCAAAAATGAGGAGGGTATTCCCAATGATCTATCAGAACCTCTACAGAGAATTACAGCATTTATTACATTTTTGGTTGCCAAAGTGCAAGCGGATATTATAAAACGTTCAATAACTCTCTCTGCTTGCATGAACCATTCATAATGTTCTGCACGTATATATTTTTTCCTCGGGTTACAGAAAACACGTCCCTTAGTCGGGAGTTTGTCATAAATCTGCTTTTTTTTTTTTTTTCGTCCTCTACCGTTCATAAATGTTATGTATTATTTATATCATTTACTGCGGCAGTAGGTAAAGATAACAATGACATGCATATTATGAATACGTTATGAATTTATAATGTTTCTTTAGTTGATTCTATTTTCCAGTTAAAGGGACATTAAATTTTAATAGAACCATCTATGTATGAGCATTTGCAAAGGTTTATTTCCCATATTCACTTGTAAATTTCCCTTATCCTGGTTTCCTTTGTGCTCACTCAATGACACTATTGTTGTGCCACAGTTTGAAACAGGCGATGGCGTCGCATACACCTCGTATTTGTCAGAATGTTTTTGTAATGTGGATCAGGCTGATTATGAGGCACCTTAGGTGAACCTGTATTCACTAAAGACAATTAAGCTGTCACCACAGTGTATATGCGCAATATGGTGTCTGCAAGAATGGTAATTTTTGCACCATGAAACCCTTGGTCACTAACTTATGCAAAATTCGACCCAGTACTTGTGTTCAAGAGTATCGAATGCACCTACCTCGGAGCACCCCCACTTGCTGTGCTTCACTATTGGTCCATAGCTATAGTAACTGGCTGTGCTTACCTGGGGCACCCTCTTATACATATTTACACCATACCATTTTGTCAGGTCTGGGACCCCACTTCCCACTTGCTGTGCTTCACTATTGGTTTATAACTATGATGGGTGGCCACACATATATGAGGCATTCTCTTACGCAAATTTTTAACAGTTCATGTAGTCAGTAGAGTGTTGGAATTCACTTCCCAGTTTCTGTGCTTCAATTTTGTCCCATATCTATGATGGGTGGTCTCACTTATCTTATATTATGCATATAATCACCAGTCCTTGTGTCCTATATCTACGATGGGTGGCCTCACTTATCTGGATTACCGTCTTATGGAAATGTTCATCAGTCCTTGTGTCCCATATCTATGATGTGTGGCTTCACTTATCTGGATCACCGTCTTATGGAAATGTTCACCAGTCCTTGAGTCCCATATCTACGATGAATGGACTCACTTATCCGGGGCACTCTTATTCAAGTGTTCACCAGTCCTTGTGTCCCATATCTATGATGGGTGGACTCGCTTATCTGGAGCACTGTCTTATCCAAATGTTCCTTATGCCGCGTACACACGATCAGTCCATCCGATGAGAACGGACCGATGGACTGTTTTCATCGGTTAACCGATGAAGCTGACTGATGGTCCGTTGCGCCTACACACTATCGGTTAAAAAAACGATCGTGTCAGAACGTGGTGATGTAAAACACAACGACGTGCTGAAAAAACGAAGTTCAATGCTTCCAAGCATGCGTCGACTTGATTCTGAGCATGCGTGGAATTTTAACTGATGGTCGTGCCTACTAACGATCGGTTTGACCTATCGTTTCGGAATCCATCGGTTAAATTTAAAGCAAGTTTGCTTTTTTTTAACCGATGGTTAAATAACCGATGGGGACCACACACGATCGGTTTTGACCGATGAAAGCGGTCCATCAGACCATTCTCATCGGTTTAACCTATCGTGTGTATGCGGCATTAGTCTTTGTGGTCAATGGATCGTGAAACACCCTTTTCCTGCTTCCTGTGTCTCACTATTGTCTTATAGCTATGATAAGTGGCCTTGCTTACCTAGGGCTCTGATATAAAAATGTCCACAAGTCCCTGTGATTAAAATAATGTGGGGCATCCCTCTTCCACTTCTTGTGTCTCACTATTGGCACAAAGCTTTCATTGATATCCTCACTTACTAATGCAAGCCACCGATGTTACCCATAAAAGTGATGATAGATAATCTGAGATCAGGATCCAAAATGACAGATACAGTTCAATAAAGATAAATCCAGGTTTTGATTAGAAATATCCTTCCCTGGAATAGACATATCTGGGCAATGTTTTTAAAGTATGTCTAAAGCCATTAGGGTAGGTAGGTAATGGTTAAAACCCCTGTCTGTTTTTTGTTTTGCTTTTTTTTCATTAGTGTTCTAATGTGGAGACTTGTGTTCACGTCCTGTTTTGTAACCACAATAGGAAGTGCAAGGAAATCTCTTGAGGCCCCGTACACACGACCGAGGAACTCGACGTGCCAAACACATCGAGTTCCTCGTCGAGTTCAGTGTGGAAGCCGCCGAGGAACTCGGCGGGCCGACTTTTGCCATTGAACAACGAGGAAATAGAGAACATGTTCTCTATTTCCTCGCCGAGGTCCTCGTCGGCTTCCTCGGCCGAAAGTGTACACATGGCCGGGTTTCTCGGCAGAATTCAGCTCTGAACCGAGTTTCTGGCTGAATTCTGCCGAGAAACTCGGTCGTGTGTACGGGGCCTAAGAGTGAGGGAAATCTCCTCCGTAGTGAACAAAACAAGTGTCCCCATAGAAATAATATACTCTCTGCTCCTTAGTATTCCTCAGAGCTAGGCCAAGCTCTGAGAAAGGGGGTGCGCCCCCGAAACAAATTCGCTGTACCCCGTGTTCTGTGCATGTCCATGCACTGTGTTTATGGTCTTTTGTCAGTTGCATTTTGTGAGTACCCACTTTTATACTAAAATGTTTTTTATTATTAAATTATCTCTGGTAATGCACTAGGTGTGCGCGCCTTCCATTTCTGTTTTTCTTCTAAGATGTTATCAAGTTGCCGGCTGAATTTCTGCTTTGGATGCTCGTATAGGAGAGTGGGGATCCCCCCCAGCCTGAGCACTGAATCTCAGCAAGTATTTACCAACTGTGCGGTTGAGCTTGGGTACAGTATTTTCTGCTTGAATGTGGCCATGCACCCATAGGCATTTACAGGTGTAAACATGCGTAAACACAGATAAACGTGCACGTATAAGCATACATGTATTCCAATGGCCACAATAGATATTATATTGTGACCAGTAGAATGCATTTGCGCTTGTCATCTGAGGCAGTGTCATCAACCCCCCACTACCGTCTGCCAACCAACCCCTGGAATTTCTACCTTCTCTCATCCCTCCATACTCCCTCCCTTTACCACTTCTTTGTGGCACCTAATTTTACCGCAAAAAAAATGGGAAAACGTATTGACTCGAGTATAAGCCTAGGGTGTCCATCTGCATGCCTCACTGTGCCTCACTTTGCCCGTGCAAGCCTCACTGTGTCCACGCCTCACTGTGTCCACGCCTCACTGTGTCCACGCCTCACTGTGCCCATGCCTCACTGTGCCCATGCCTCACTGTGCCCATGCCTCACTGTGTCCATGCCTCACTGTGTCCATGACTAGACTGACGTTTAACATGGGAGTATATAGAAGGGGTGCCTGGATTTGGAAAATCGGTGCTCCTCAGCCATAGGTCCCCCAAACAACAACCCTTGCACACTTATAGAGGAGAAATGGGACTACATGTGTGCCAAGCTTGGGGTCCAGGGGACCTTAGACCGCCCAGTACCGGGTCCCCAAATCACCAGAGAAATTACCATTTAACATGGGAGTCTATGGAAGGGGTGCCCGGCTTTGAAAAATCAGTGATCCCCAGCTGTAGGTCCCCCAGACAACAAACTTTACACACTTGTAGTGGGGCTACATGTGTGCCAAGCTTGCGGTCCAAGGGACCTGCGGCCGGCCGGTACCGGGTCCCCAAATTCCAGGAGATCAGGCACAAAAAGGTGACTCGAGTATAAGCCGTGGGGGGCATTTTCAGCACAAAAAATGTACTGAAAAACTTGGCTTATACTCGAGTATATACGGTAATTACTACCTGAAGTTCCTACTGGCACCGACACATCTGGGAGTGTGGATCTCATGTCACCTGTTGTGCTCGGTGGTTTCTCCTTTCAACAAAAGCATAAAATAAAATGTACCTTGCCACATCCTTGCATTTAATATATCACAAGTGTGTGTTTTAAACCTTTTTTGTCTAAACTTAACTAGACAAGGTGCCAAGAAACACAACCAGATTCAATAATACTTGCATATAAAGACCCAAACAAAGTATGCCTTGAACGCAGAGGTAATTTTATTTTAGAAAAAGTTTCTTCACATATGTCAGATTTTTTTAATGCAATCCCTTCCGGCAGCTAAAGCCTCAACCGGTGATCATTGTATTCTCACGGCTAGGAAACGTCCCGCTGTCAGAATACAAGAACTCAGCGGGAGGGATTCCTCCAACAACACTGAATGTGTTGTTGGGGGGAGATCAAGCAATTTTATTACCTTCTCGCCATGGTTGAAGGAAAGAAATTTGGTAATTGTATGGCCTCCCTTGGTATATCTCTTTTGCAATAAAAAGCCTGCCTGGTCACCTGTTTTTACATAAAGTTTAATTTAAAGGGCTGTTAAAAAAACGTTCCGTATGCTATACTTATAAAATACATCAGTGGCACATTGCTGCAATGAGAATGTTTGAAGGCATTTTCCTCTTATCTCCCCTAAGGGCAATTCGGTCGTAATTAAAGGGTCACTAAAGGAAAAAAAATTTTTAGCTGAAATGACTGTTTACAGGGCACAGAGACATAATAGTTAACTGATTCCTTTTAAAAATGATTAAAAATAGATAAAAAAACAATCATATAATGTGCCTGCAGTGTAGTTTCGTTTTTGCTGTTGTTTGCTGGTTCTCTGATGTACAGAGAGCCACTAGAGGGCAGTCAGCCAATAGAGAGCAGTGATACTTTGTCTAAAACTCCTCAGCACCAATCCAGTTTCGTTTTACACACAGCTCCTTGATTAGTGACCACCGTGAGAAATCTCCCAGTACTGTGGTTATCAGGAAACAGGCAACCAGGAAGTGTCCAGAACAGAGAGGATTTACAGCAACATCAAAGCAAAAACGAACCATGAGCACATGAAACCAGGACTGCAGCAAGGTAAAGGAAGCTATTTAGCTAAAAAAAAAAATTCCTTTAGTGACCCTTTAAAGGAGTTGTAAATGAAAACATTTTTTTCACCTTAATGCAATCTATGCATTAAGGTGAAAAACATCTGATGTTGCCCCCCCCCCCCCCAAGCCCCCATTTTACTTACCTGACCCATCGAAAGTCCTGCGCGGTCCCGAGATCCTCTTCGCCCCTCAGCCTGGCCGTTGATTGGCTAGAGCGGATGGATTGAGAGCAGCGCAGCCATTGGCTGGCACTGCTGTCAATCACATCCAGTGACGCGGCGCGCCGAGGGGCGGGGCCGAGTGATACAGTAAGCGCTATGGCCGCTCGCTGTATCACGGGAGCTCGCCCGCAATTACTCACCACCATGCAAGCTCTCGCATGACTGTGGTCAATACTTGCGGGGAGGACCAGAGACAGCCACCGAGGGACCCCAGAAGACATGGATTGGGGCCACTCTGTGAAAAACGAACTGGACAGTGGAGGTGAGTATAACATGTTTATTATTTTAAAGGAAAAAATGGTTTCCTTTACAACCGCTTTAACTTGTATTATATGACGGATCCTCAGCTGGGGCTCTGTGAAGTTCTATATTCAGCATGAACGTATTATGAACTGTTATAAGATTTTATGACCACGCTGAAGGATGTTTCCACAATACAGGATTGTGAAAATAAATTGTGACTTTTGATGAAGAGATATGGTGTATTTAAGATTCTATTTAGCGGCACTTTAAGAGAAGGTTCTGATATAGTGGGGTAACCTCGGGAGTTTCAGATCTGTCTGTTTTAATAAAGTGTTATTGGTAAAAAATAGTTTTATATTTTACATCTTGATACAGCCATTGAGTGAGTTTGGTTTGCATTAGATATGAAGTAACTTCTAAAATGAATGGTGCAGGCATATTTTGTTTCTGCATTTTAAACATGAGTATTATTGTTCCTCCAATAAACCTTTCATATTACCACTATGTCCAGTAGTGCTGTGAGGGATGGCAGGAGGAACCAACAAGTGCTGCAGGGTGTCACGGTTCCATGTACATTAATCTGGCACCAGGATTTACCTTCTGTTAGTGGCGAGCTGCTGGGGTTTCTGCCAATCCACCCTGAACCTAGGTATTATTAAGCGTTTGCACCTGTAGGTTATGCTGCGTACACACAATCGTATTTTCCATCAGAAAAACCTTGGATGGTTTTTCCGACGGAATTCCGCTCAAGCTTGGCTTGCATATACACACGGTCACACAAAAGTTCTCTGAACTTTCGACCATCAAGAACGCTACGACAAGCCGAAAAAAATTAAGTTCAATGCTTCCGAGCATACGTCAAATTGTTTCCGAGCATGCGTCTAAATTTTGCGTGTCGAAATTGCTACAGACGATCGGAATTTTTTCTGTCGGAAAATTCGAGAACCAGCTCTCAATCTTTGGTTGGCGGAAATTCCGACAGCAAAAGTCCGATGGAGCATACACACGGTCGGAATTTCGGTTCAAAAGCTCACATCAGACTTTTGCTGTCGGAATTTCCGATCGTGTGTACGGGGCATTAGTATTCAAGCAACCTGTCTCCACGCTAAAGCCAGACCTCCCTGTTCAACTGGCGTTTGCTGTTCCTTTGGTACACTTGTATTCTGTGTGTTTGTTCGGTCTTGTTGTTGTTTTTAGTGTTTTCCCTTTTGCTGCGCTCTTGTATTTCCATTTAGTTTCTGTCCGTGTATCTCCTTGTTTTCTGTTGTAATAGGTGCTCTCCACAACATTGTTTCTTGTCATTCCTGCCTGCTGTGTCCATCTCTCTCTGTGCTATTGCCCCAGCTTCCCTGCTCTCCTGTGCTACACTCTTGTTCTCTGCGTCCTCCCCCTAGTGTACAGCGGCTTCCGTTTCCTCCATCCTCCTCGGTGGCCAAATGGGACTTTTTTTCTTTTTGGTCAATTGGAAAACGGGTCTCAGACCTGCTTCTGATTTGGCCGGATTAAAGCGGGAGTTCACCCATTTATTCATTGTTTGATATTTTCCCCTTAGATTCCTGCTCGTTTTGTCTAGGGGAATCGGCTAATTGTTTTAAAATATGAGCCGTACTTACCGTTTTCGAGATGCATCTTCTCCGTCGGCTTCCGGGTATGGGTCTTCGGGAGCGGGCGTTCCTTCTTGATTGACAGTCTTCCGAGAGGCTTCCGACGGTCGCATCCATCGCGTCACTATTAGCCGAAAGAAGCCGAATGTCGGTGCAGCTCTATACTGCGCTTGCGCACCGACGTTCGGCTTCTTTCGGAAAATCGTGACGCGATGCATGCGACCGACGGAAGCCTCTCTGAAGACTGTCAATCAACATAGGAACGCCCAGTCCCGCAGCCCATACCCGGAAGCGACGGAGAAGATGCATCTCGTAAACGGTAAGTACGGCTCATATTTTAAAACATCTAGCCGATTCCCCTAGACAAAACGAGCATCCATCTAAGGGAAAAAAGTAATATATATACGGGTGAACCTCCGCTTTAAGAATATGTGTTACAACAGCGAATATTGATTCGCTGATGTAACACCTGGGTGGGCTCATGGCGCAATGCTCTGTGCTTCGATCCCAATCTATTTTGAAGCATAGGCCTATGGCTCTAATCAGGTGCTTCAAAAAAACACTCCCGCCGCTGTAATTCAGGCGTCCGGTGTCCTGAAAGGGGCCAGAACACTTGAATTGGGGTTGGCTGCGGCGGCCATGCATAGATTCATGCTTAAATCTATCCATTATTCATATAGGGGGTGGCATGGAGAGAAGGAGCCGCACCCAGGCACCCCTAATGGATGGGGCGCCAGTGTCCCTACTGGTCCGCTAGACTATGAATTTTAAAGCCCCAGGTGTTCCAGTCCTCAAATGGTGACACAGTAAATTGACACTTCCTGAAGTGTCAGTTTCTGAAAGAACTTCAGGCACCTATTCTTCTTCACTGGAACAGTATTTGGCAGCACAGCAGACAGCAAAGGTAGGTATTTATTTATTACACGTACATGATCATCTGTATTTTAAGGCTACATTTTTAAGGCAGAGTCCCTTAAATATTATTTTAAACAAAATATGCATCTCTGTTGGCTTCAACAAACACATAAGAGAGTTTGTGCTTCCAAGGAATTATCTGATACCGGCTTTCAAAGGAATTATTTCCTTAGTACAGGCAAACTTTAAAAAATCTACATGTACTGAAGGCAATACCTGACGGTTACCATGGAAATCCCTTTGGGTTCTTCTGTATTAAGTGCACAACAGATATAGCCATTGTTAATCAATACAGAAGTGAAAATCATAAAATGAGACATTTTAGAATTTATATAAAATTGCCCATTATAAAAATCCAACAGAATGGCAGAATAAACCAACAGACACAGCTTATTACCGATATAGATAAAACGCATAAAAAGTAGCAAACCATCAAGTCTACAAGAACTGCAAAAATCAAGATCAGAGATACAAATCCATCTGTAGGGCAATGCTGCAAAAAGCACTGGGATGGATAAAACTATACTTTTATGTGAACACTAATAAATTTAATGGCCTGTTAGCTAGAAAACTTTCTGAACTTGCTAAATACCACACGATGTATCAGATCCAAGCTAGAAATGGCACCTTACTGTTCAATCAATATACTGAAAGTGATTCAAATGTATTATGATTCTTTATGCCTCCTAGACAGTTTCTGCAATTACTGACTAAAATGTATTATTTTAAAGGATTGTACCTAACCAAACATGTTAGTAATGGTCAACACTTTGAACAATGCCATGACAACAGAGTCACTGTAGTGACCAAATCTCTTGAAAGCATAAAGTGCCCAGATTATCTACATTTCTACATTTGTAACAATTAAATACTATACTTTTTTTGTGATATATTAAAAAAGGAAAGAGTATGCCTTCAGAGTTGTTAGATACATCTCTTTTTTTGCTGTACCCAAGCATATCAGAGACCATCTTAATCTTCTGTATGTAATTATGGACCAATTTCAGTTATAAATATAGATTTTACCTTGTCTCTGAAATTGTATCTAGGTGTTTATGTCTTTTTTTTTTTTACCTGCCTTCTCAGTACAGCACAATGTGTCTAAATCTTGTTCCCTTGGAATACGAACTCCATAGAATTACATGGAAATTGCAACAGGCCTGCATGGACTTGTTGAGACAAACAAGATCCTAAAGCCTCATACACACGACCGAGTTTCTCGGCAAAAACCAACAAGAAACTTGCTGGGGGATATTTTTTTGCCGAGGAAACCGGTCGTGTGTACATTTTCATCGAGGAAACTGTCGAGAAACTCGACGAGCCAAAAAGAGGGCAAGTTCTCTATTTCCTCGACGGGAATGGAGAAAATTGGCTTGTCGAGTTCCCCGACAGCCTAACAAGAAACTCGACGAAGAAAACAATGTGTTTCGCCCATCGAGTTCCTCGGTCGTGTGTACGAGGCTTCACAAGAGGCTTTCCAGCAAGATATTGGAGGACCAATGATCAGAGAGTTTAAGATTTGAACAGGAGGTGGGGAGTTGGAAAAAATAAGCGCGACTGCACTAAAAGAACAGTTAGGCCTCATAGACACGACCGTTTTCCTCTGGAAAATCCATCAAGAAAAATGCTGGCAGAGCATTTTTGCAGAGAAAAACGGTCGTGTGTATGTTTTTCATCGAGAAAACTATCGTGGATCTCGACGAGAAAAAAAGAGAACATGCTCTCTTTTTTCTCGTCGGGAGTCTCAATTTCCTCGTCGTGTTTCTCGTCGGGCTGGTTTACGACGAGAAACATGTTTGTGTGTATGCTTAGAAACCCGCGCATGCTCAGAATAAAGTATGAGACGGGAGCGCACCTTCGGTAAAAGTAGCGTTCGGAATGGAGATAGCACATTCGTCACGCTGTAACAGACTGAAAAGCGCAAATCGTCTCTCACCAAACTTTTACTTAACACACAGTAACATGAGATTAGCAAAAGCAGCCCCAAGGGTGGTTCCAATGGAATCGAACTTCCCCTTTATAGTGCCGTCGTACGTGTTTTCTACGTCACCGTGTTTGAGAACGAAGAGATTTTGTCTTGACAGTGTGCATGCAAGGAAAGCTTGACAAGATTCTCAACAAGCCTGTCAAGAAACTCATCGAGGGTAACAACGTTTCTTTTACAACAAGATTCTCGGTCGTGTGTACGAGGCCTTACACTTTAAGGTAACCTTAAACTAATCTGTAAACCTAAGGTGGAACCAAAGTCCGAGATACTTATATTGCTTTGATGGTCCAACACTCATGGGGTCCTTTTCTGGCATCTTACTTCTGGCTTTTTCCGGGTGCCATCTTAACTGACCAGTGTGAGATGAAATAACTTTTGCACATGTGCAGGGGTTCAATTACCCCAACACATAGGCACAGTGCCAGAATGTATACATTCTTAGACTGCAACCAAGGAGGTAGCCTTTATTTTATTTAATTGCATGTCTCTTCTGCAAGCCTGCCTGCTTTCAATAAAAACAAAACAAAAAAATTTGGTTCCATTTTAAAGTAAACCTGTGATTTCTCCTATGCAACAACAGGTACATGTTAATGATTGCCCCCCACAGGCTGCTTACACCTTTCCTTCATTCCTTTGTGTAAGCTCCAAGTCACAACTTAGAGCTTACACAGGATTGAACATTCTCTCATTTTGAAAGAAATTGCAATTCGGAAGGACTCTTACTTTCCTATTCAAAACCTTATTTTGCTTTGTGTACAATACCGGCATCTGTCAGGTGGTAGGATGAATGAACTCACATGCACATGTGCAGGAGTTACATCATCCCACGCTGGCAAATGATGACGACTGAAGATCCCAAACTCTACAAAATTTTGTTGCCCGCAAGGGAACTTACAAATGTCACATCACTGGAGCCGAGGTGAGTATACTTCCATTTTAACCCAATAAAATTAAACCAAATATCTATTTTTTAATAAAATATAATAATAATAATGCGTCTAATCTCCCTTGCCTCTGAAGCCTCATACGGATTAGGATCGCGCCCTACAGAGGCTAGTGACAGGTGGTGAGAAAGCACTGTCTATTTTAATCTTATTTTTGCTGATAATTTCACTGCAATCGCGTGCATTGTGTTTACGGCGCATCACCATTGACTTGCATGTGCAGCAATTTCGGGCCAACTTTGCTATCACAGCCAAGCCCTAAATGTAATTATCATGAAAATTCTTAGCATCAATTGCCAATATACCAAATCCCCCGTGCCTAAAAATCTGATGCACCCAAAAAAGTCTGGAGCACTGGAACTACTGAACCACATAAAACAAATCTGAATCATTTTTATAAATTTATCAGGGGATGTGACTCTCCTAGTTACATAAATACAAAAGACTCCAGCAAACTCCATATAAAAATCAGATCATAGGGTGAGGTGGTGAAATGGGGGTTGATGCTACCAAACCATAAATTCAGTTCAAGATATCACCAGCACCACGTTCAGATAAACAAACAGGAGACTTTGAAGTCACCAACAGAAAACAGAAGTGTTTCAAAGCCACAAAGGGCTACTATGGTCATTGCATGATGGGGAAGAGGTCCTTAACCACTTGACCACTGGGCACTTAAACCCCCTTCCTAACCAGACCAATTTTCAGCTTCCGGTACTCTCACAATTTGAATGACAATTACTCAGTCATACAACATTGTGCCCATCTGAAATTTTTGTCCTTTTTTTCCCACAAATAGAGCTTTCTTTTGGTGGTATTTGATCACCTCTGGGTTTTTTTATTTTTTTGCGCTATAAAAGAAAAAACACTGAAAATTCTGTAAAAAAAATAAAAATAAATCTAGTTTCTGTCATATTAGCAGGTTTTGGGGGTATTGCAGAGTATTGGGGGTATTGCAGAGTATTGGTGGTATGGGGGGTATTGCAGAGTATGGGGGGTATTGCAGAGTATGGGGGTATTGCAGAGTATGGGGGGTATTGCAGAGTATTGGCGTTATTGCAGAGTATTGCGCAGGGATGGATGGCTGGATCTGTGACTGCATTTGTCACAGATCCAGCCCACAGCAGCTGCTGCTGCTTCCGTTCTCCCCCCTCTCCTCTCCTCTCACACTGTACCGATCTGTACAGAGAGGAGAGGGAGGAACCGGCGTCATCACATGACGCCGGTTTGTTTACAAGTGATCGCTCTGTCATTTGACGGAGCGATCACGTGGTAAACAGCCGCTATTAGCGGCAATTTACCGCGATCTGTGATGCGCCGGGTCTTCTAGACCCGGCGCTCACGGATGATTCTGGGAGCGCGCCCCAGGGGGCGCGCGAGAGGAGGATTCTGGGAGGACGTCCCAGGGACGTCCTCCCAGAACAACTCGACCGCGCTGTAGACGTCTTTTGTCTATGGCGCGGTGGCAAAGAGGTTAAAGGCCTCGAAATGTCATTGCTTTCTGTTGGCAACTTTGAAAGTGGTGTCCTGTCTGATTATCTGAACATAATGTGCGGCTTAATATCTTGGACTGGACTTCTTTAGGTAATATGGTACCCATATGGTGACTTTTGGAATTTGGGGGGAAAAGTGCTTGTGACTTGGGGGGTCTATTATTTTCACCTCAAATTTGAACAAATTTCTCACAAGAGTTACTCTACTCTCTAATTAATTCTTGGGTGAATAAAAGGTGCCAATCTTGGTTGAAAACATGGATTATTACACCCATTAGTCTTTAGTATTTTCAAACTCCAGTTTCCCAGAATCTTGGCTTGCTTTTTTGTTTTCTGTCACCATCCCCTTCCCAAGAGAAATGATTTTCCACTATTATATATTTAATATGTAGCTAAACGATATATTGTTATTAATTGACTGTCAAAAAAATTCCATTTTGGATGTTACTAAATAGGGTAGGATATATTAGAAAATATAGAGAAATTGTGTTTCCATTGTGGATAATGGGAATGAAATAGCATTATGTCATGGTCAGAATACTACAGAACTCTGTAGATGCAACCAAGTATAACAAAGCATTCCATTCTTGACTAGGGTAGCCTGTGTTATTGTTTTGCTCGAAATGTAACCCTTTTAGAGTAATAAATGTATTTGTCATTGTATAGGGAATCATTATCTTCATAGCATAAAACAAAAGCTTGCTTTTATTGTTTACCGTGCAAAAGAAAATGCATATAAAATGAATTTATGCATACATAAATATTCACTACATTTTATTTCTTCAATAATGTACATGATCCAAGCAATTGTAAATATGCAATAGTACAAATGTGTGAAAGTAAAGATTTTTCAATGCAATATATATTTTTTTAATAATCCAATAATTGATTTGAAATAATAAACACTTGATGTACAATTGGGATACAAAGGTAGAAAACAACATACATTATACAAATATGTACTAGCTACTTTCTGTCTTCGGTGGCTTCCTAGGGCAGCCTTTTTAACATTGAGGAACCCTTGAAATACATTTTGAGTTTCAGAAAAACCTGCTAATAAATCCTATGTTTAGATCTCCTAGTATATTGGCATGATGTTAAAGCGGAGGTCCACCTAAAAAAAAAAAATGTAATAAAAGCCAGCAGCTCCAAATACTGCAGCTGCTGACCTTTAATAAATGGACACTTACCTGTCCAGGGTGCCCGCAATGTCGGCAGCCGAAGCCGACCAATTGCTCGTCTCTCGGCTGCCCCCGCCGCCATCCTCGGTGAGGGAATCAGGAAGTGAAGCGTTGTGACTTCACTGCCCGGTTCCCTACTGCTCATGCGTGAGACACACAGCGCGTCCCCGCTGTGTTCTGGGACCTGTGTGTTTCCCAGAAGGCGGGGGGAGGGAGGGACGTGACTCCCGCGGGAGTCTATCCCCAAGAGTGGGTGCAAATACCTGTATTATACAGGTATCTGCACCCCCTCCCCCCTGAAAGGTGCCAAATGTGACACTGGAGGGGGGAGGGTTCCCGAAAAACCAGAGGTTCACATTTTGTGTAGACTTCTGCTTTAAGATAGAAAAATTTTCTGTACACTTGTGGGCATTAGGAAGAATGTCCCCCTTACGGATAGCTAAAAAGATCAATGGTGTCAGTGGTAACTTATCTGAGAGGAATAAAGTGCTAATTTCTCAAAGAACCCCTGCATAGCATACTCGCTCATTATGAATTACTTACCTGAGATCAAAGCCCCTGCAGCGGGCCTCGTTCGCCTCCTCCGACGTCGCCATGATACCCGGAGTGCATGTGCGTGGGTGCCGCCACTAACAGCATGATCGGCGTTATGAGCGGCACGCCCAATGTCTACGGCGCAAGCACCGTAGACACCGGTGCCGCTATTTTTTGCAAATATCTCCTAAGCCTTTTAGGTTTGGGAGATATAGTCTGGCACCTACAGGTAAGCCTTAATTTAGGCTTACCTGTAGGTTGAAGTGGTTGTAATGGGTTTACAACCACTTTAAATGAGTGGGATATATGCGATTGTCATATATAACTACAGACTTTTTAAGTGGCGCATATAACAGAACAACATCCAGGGGCTAATACACCCATACCTGTCCACTTGGGGTTTTCTTCCTCCTCCTCCTCCTCTTCCTGTTTTCCCCTCCTGGTGGCCAACTTCCTGGTGAATAGAGGTATGGCTGCTGATGCTGATGTGTTTATAATGGTTGTAATACCAACTTTGCTGGCCAAGGCATGTACTCAGGAAATTTCTCCAGCAACTAAGCTGATAAGTGTGATAGTCCAAACCAGAAAATAACTCTGTAGTCAGAAATGGATATTACTATCAAGCCTTGCTGACCTCTGGGACTAAGGTTGTCCTCAGAACACTGTGGAAATAGATAAAAAAAGAGGGTGCAATGCATTATCCACCAACACATGTATTAAAAATTTGCAGCAGGGACCCTGGTGGGGTCAGAATCCATCAAGAAACTTGGTGGCAGAGCTTTTTTGCCGAGGAAATCGGTCGTGTATATGTTTTTCATCGAGGAAACTGTCGAGGAACTCGACGAGGAAAAAAGAGAACAAGTTCTCTTTTTCCTCGACGGGAGTCTCAATTTCCTCATCGTGTTCCTCGTCGGGCTGGTTTTCGACGAGAAACACGATCGTGTGTATGCTAAGAAACCCGCGCATGCTCAGAATAAAGTATGAGACGGGAGCGCACCTTCGGTAAAAGTAGCGTTTGTAATGGAGATAGCACATTTGTCACGCTGTAACAGACTGAAAAGTGCAAATTGCCTCTTACCAAACTTTTACTTAACACGCAGTAACATGAGATTAGCAAAAGCAGCCCCAAGGGTTGTGCCAGTGGAATCGAACTTCCCCTGCCGATGTATGTGTTGTACGTCACCGCGTTTGAGAACGAGGAGATTTGGTCTTGACCGTGTGTACGCAAAGCAAGCTTGTCGAGTTCCTCGACATGCCTAACAAGGAACTCTTATAGGAAAATGATGTGTCTTTTCCGACGAGTTCCTCGGTCGTGTGTACGAGGCCTCATGCCCTGTACACACAATTCGTTTTTCCGACAGGAAAACTGTGTTTTTTTTTCAGCAGGAAAACAACTTAAATTTTTCTTGCATACACACAGTCTCACAAATCTTGTCTGAAATTCCGAACGTCAAGAACGCGGTGACGTACAACACGTACGACGAGCCGAGATCAATAAAGTTCAATAGGCAGTTTGGCTCTTTTGCTTGATTCTAAACAGGCACGTTTTTTTGCGTTGTAATTGCATACAGACAACCGCGATTCCCGATAGGAATTTTTCCTGTCACGAAAATTTTGATCCTGCTCTTAATCTTTTCTTAGCAGGAATTCTCACAGAAAAAGTGTGACGGAGCATACACACGGTCGAAATTTCTGACAAAAAGCTCACATCACACTTTTCTTGTCTGTAAAACTGATTGTGTGTACGAGGCATTAAGCTAGAGGCTTTGGCAAGCTGAGAGATTGCAACCACACTTAGTGGATTTATGAGCATTTTGACTACCTACACTTAGGGCCCATTCACACCTGAGCGTTTTGTAGCCTGAAGCCTGAAGCTATAAAAGACTAGAGGGGAAAAAATCCATTATTCTTAATGGAGATGGTTCACATCTCCACTCCAAAACGCCTGAAGCCGAATGCCTGAGGCTGCATTCACACCTAGGCGTAGGCAACAGCGGCGTTTTCCGGCGTTTTTTTCCAGCGTTTTTTTTCCGGCGTATTCATGCTAATATGCGCATTTGCATACAGCGTTGTCCGACGTTTTTGTACTTTGACGGGGTTTTTTTTAGCCAATAGGAAAAACTATCATCTTTTCATCACTTGTTGCTATGTTGGTAGATTTTTTTAATCTTCTGCATGGGCGACAAGTTCTATTGACGAAACGCCCGTAGCAAACGCCTGTTGTCGCGCAAGTCGCTTGAATCGAGCGTTTCCATTACTTTCTATGGGAAATGGAAACGCTCAAATACGCGCATATCGCGCGATATGCGCGACAAAAAAGGGTCCGGAACTTTTATTGACTACATGCGATGCGCGTCAGGCGCATCGGCGTTCAGATGTGAACCATGCCCATAGCCTTACATGTATTTTGGTCCCTCTGGCGTTTGTGCGCGTCGCGCTACAGGCGACAAAACGCCAAGGTGTGAATGGGCTCTGAAGCTCAAACAAGTTCTGGACCCTTTTTTGACGCTCGAATTGGGCTGTTTTGGGCGTTTTTAGAACGTTTGTATTCCCATAGAAACCAGGACTTTTTTTCAGGGGGAACTTGGGGGAACTCAGTTCCACCACCTCTGGCTCAGACCCTTTGGTGCCTACTCACCACAATCACTTGTAAACACAGAAGTCCGGTTTCTGTGTTTACAAGTGACAGCTCTGCACTCTGTGTGTAACCCCCTGAACTCTGTACTCCGTATGTAATGAAATCCTGGTGTTTAATGCCCCTTAAAGACCCTTCTACTGTTTGTGAAATCTGAACGGGTCATGGTTGAGTTCCTGCACCTATTTTCTGAGAAAAAAAGCTCTGATAGAAACTAATGGAAACGCTTGATTCAACTGTCTAGCGCGACAACGAGCGTTTCTACTGGCGTTTTGTCGATTTAATCTGTTCTGTGAAATAATATATTCACCCAGGAAGAAGATAAAAAAAATCTACAAACATAGCAACAAATGATGAAAGAGATGATAATTTTTCCTATTGGCTAAAATAAAAAACAACGAAGTTTAAAAACGTCGGACAACGCTGTATGCAAACGTGCAAATACGCGCAACAAAACGCCGGAAAAAACGCTACACTCAGGTGTGAATGGGGCCTTGTTGTTAATAAATTTGTTGTTTTGGATAATGCACTAGGCTAGTGCGCCCTCTGGGCCAGATTCACGTACCTGTGCTGCGGCGTAACGTATCTCATTTACGTTACACCGCCGCAAGTTTTCAGCGCAAGTGCTTGATTCACAAAGCACTTGCCTGTAAACTTGCGGCGGCGTAACGTAAATCCATCCGGCGCAAGCCCGCTTAATTCAAATGGGGCATGTGTCATTTAAATTAGGCGCGCTCCCGCGCCGAACGTTCTGCGCATGCTCCGTTTGAAAATTTACCGCTGTGCTTTGCGCGAAATTACGCCGCCCCGATGTGTTTTTTGAACGGCGACGTGTGTTACGTCCTTTCGTATTCCCGGACGTCTTACGCAAAAAAAAAAATTTAAATTTGACGCGGGAACGACGGCCATACTTTAACATGGATGGTCTAATATTACACCACCTAAATAGCACTCGTAACTTTACGATGGGAAAAGCCGACTAGCGACGACGTAAGAGAATGCGACGAACGTGTGTACCTTCGTAGATCGCCGTAAACAGCTAATTTGCATACCCGACGCAGAAAACGACGCAAACTCCACCCAGCGGTCGCCGGAGTATTACACCTACGATCCGAAGGCGTATGAAGCCGTACGCCTGTCCGATCTATGCCAAAAGCCGTTGTATCTTGATTTGAGGATTCCAAATCAAGATACGACGCGGCAAATTTGAAAATACGCCGGCATATCAGTAGATACGCCGGCGTATTTCTGCTGTGAATCTGGCCCTCTGTTATCTATCTGACATACCTGTAGTATATATTATGATGTTGTATAGGCAAAATGAGGTTGAGGGTTAGGAATTGTATACGAGATGACAAGTGATGTGCCGATCTATCAGATCTATGCAAAATACCGATATGTATTGGAGTAGAATGAATATTGTGTGTTAACTTTTTATTTTATATACTGTGTGTATATATATATATATATATATATATATATATATATATATATATATATATATATATATACACACAGTATATATATATATATATATATATATACACACAGTATATATACACACAGTATATACACAGTATATACACAGTATATACACAGTATATATTTGAGATATAATAAAGACAGATAGATTTTCAATAGTTTATTGACTTCATTAAGTACAGTACTTAAAGAATACCAAAATTATCTTGTATTGGTTTAGAAGTGGTTTTATGGCTTGTATAGTACAGGAATATAGAGGAGAATATAGATCAAAGTATTCAAGCAGAACCAAAAATAACAAGATAAAAATGAATAGCCAAAGTAAAGATAAACTAACAAAACTAGTTTTTGCTATAATATTCACATCCAATCCAGAGATTTCTCCCATAGAATTTAGTTCTGCCACTTGAAGTGATCAGTTTGATGGCCAGCAATGCCAACATCATTCGATCGACTTCTCTGGATCAAGGTGGTGCTGCACATATCAAATTTCAAAATAAATCCAGCCAAATCCGAAATATTAAGTATAAACATCCCTAAAAAAGAAAGATGCGCTCTGCAGGAAGATTTTCCTTTTAGCTGGAAAAAAAAACTTAAAGCGGGGGTTCACCCTTAGAGGGCACTTTTTCCCCTTAGATTCCTGCTCGTTTTCTCTAGGGGAATCGGCTATTTGTTTTAAAATATGTGCAGTACTTACCCGTTTACGAGATGCATCCTCTCCGTCGCTTCCGGGTATGGGCTGCGGGAATGGGCGTTCCTTCTTGATTGACAGTCTTCCGAGAGGCTTCCGACGGTCGCATCCATCGCGTCACGATTTTCCGAAAGAAGCCGAACGTCGGTGCGCAGGCGCAGTATAGAGCCGACGTTCGGCTTCTTTCAGCTACGAGTGACGCGATGGATGCGACCGTCGGAAGCCTCTCGGAAGACTGTCAATCAAGAAGGAACGCCCGCTCCCGAAGACCCATACCCGGAAGCGACGGAAGAAGATGCATCTCGAAAACGGGTAAGTACTGCTCATATTTTAATACAAATAGCCGATTCCCCTAGACCGAACGAGCAGGAATCTAAGGGGAGAAAAAAAAAAATTTAATAAATGGGTGAACTCCCGCTTTAAATACTTGGGAATCAGGCTGTCAACCTCCATGGAGACTTTATATAAGATACATTTTATTCCATTGTTAAACGAGGTCAAAGCTGAACTAAATAGAATTGCACCTGGGCAACTGTCTTGGAGCAGAAGGATAAATATTTTCAAAATGATAATTTTACCTAAGATAGTTTACAAAATGCAGATGTTCCCAATCCCAATACCACAAGTATATTTCAAAAAATTACAATCAATGTTTCTAAAATTCATTTGGAGAGGGAAAAAATCACGTATTAAATTAAGTCTACTGATTAAAGATGAGCTACAAGGGGGGTTAGGGGGCACCCGACATAAGAAAATACCACCACGCGATCGTAATATCACGAATAATGGACTGGGCCAAAAATAATACAGAAAAAAGGTGGGTAAATTTGGAAACTAAAATGAGTAAAATAGCACTGGGGAAATTAAAATGGGTCCCGGCACAGTATAGAGAAATTGGCTCTGAAGCTCACTATATCACGAGGCACGCATTAAAATTATGGGATCAATTGCACAAGAAAGAAAAATGGGATTATAATTCACCCCTTATACCTTTAACTGACACGAAAAAAAATTCCACTGGGGGGAAAAAAAGATTTGGTAAATGGATAATTCAAGATAATATTCAATTAAAAGATGTTATGAAGCAAAATAGGCTGCTAACACTTCAGAAACTAAAAAATAAAAAGGAAATGATTTTGATTGATGAATGGCGGTACGCACAATTAAAACACTTTTATGAAAGTCTTCCCCAACCTATCAGATCAGAAGTAAATCTTCGGCCTCTCGAAAAATTATGTGAGGGGAAGGACGAAAAGGGGACAATTTCCAAGGTCTATAAGATCCTGAACGAATCAAAACCACAGAACGTCCCGCCATACATCAAGAAATGGGAGGAGGAGTTGGGCTCAGGTGTAAATGAGTACGAGATCAGTCAGCTAATAACGAGAGTTCATGCAACGTCGGTTAACAATAATACTATGGAACTGAATTATAAGTGCCTGGTGCGTTGGTACCTTATCCTGGATAAAGTATATAAGTACTCAGGAACCACTTCACAGTTATGTTGGAGGGGTTGTAATGAAGTCGGATCCATGGCCCACATTTGGTGGAACTGTCCCAAAATTAGAAAATATTGGGGGGAAATTAGAGAAAAAATTTGAGAAATATCAAACGATGAACTCCCAGATGACCCATGGGTTTGTGTATTACACGGTTCCCGAATCCCAACTAAACAGTATCTGAAGACACTAACTCCACAACTTCTGAATGCGACAAAGAACCAAATAGCCCATAATTGGCAAGAACTGGAGAGTCCATCATTATGAAAGTGGTGTAATAAAGTAGAGGAAATCTATAACTTGGAATATCTAAGATTTAAGGATGGAGAGAAATGGGAGGAGTTTGAAGATATGTGGAAGGACTGGAAAGAGTATAAGCATACGATGGGATACGCAGAAGTGATGGGCGCCTAAAGTCTAAAGCTATACAATTTAATGATATGAGGTAATGTTGCGGAGGGATTGAGAAGTTGGAAAGCCGGTGTTAGCTGGGAAGAGTTAAGTGAGAGAGGTGGGGAGGGGAGGGATGGGTTGGGGAGGGGTGGAGGGGGGGGAAGGGAATTAATTTCCACAGAGACACAGTTGTATTATTAACCTCTTTTTGATAATTTGGTACCGGATACTCAAAAAAAAAAAAAGGTGGTGACTGGACAGTGAAAAGGGAAGCAGCACAGTAAGCTCATCTCTCTATCATCCTGCTCTCTCTTCCTATCAGCAAACATCTTACCAGCACACCCCCTCCCACTGCCGCTGTTTTAGTGGGCTCTTTACTGGCTCTCCCGTGAGGTCAGGGGGCCCCCTAAGGATGCATATGGCGACATCCGGTTCCTGAGGCACAGTAGAAGGCTCCAATAGGCTTCAACATAGGGTGGGCTCGGGTTGCAAAGAGTGTGCTCCGATCCAACTCAGGTGTGTTAAAACAGCAAATGAATATTTGCTATTGTAACACTAAGCCAATCAAGAAGCTGGTTTTGACACCGGTCACCCGATCCTATTGGATGCCTAGGTGGAGGGGACTAGCCAGAGCCACCATGGAGGACACAGAGCTGCTGCACCCCGATGCCTGCTGCCTGCCACCCGCCGCCGTTGATGGGGTAAGTGCCACTGCCGGACCACCTGGCAAACAGCGTGGGTTTGTTTGCTGCCCCCCCCCCCCAAAAAAAACCTTCCAGAGCTCAAGTGGTTAAGGTTTTTTTGGGGGGGAATGGAGAGTGTCTCTTTAAAGCAAAATCAAACCTGGAAAACCATCAGACTGTTTTCATTGGATGGACCGATCGTGTGTACAGGGCTTAAGTGTCAGGCCTCGTACACACGACCAGTTTCCTCGGCAGAATCCATCAAGAAACTTGGTGGGAGAGCTTTGTTGCCGAGGAAACTGGTCGTTTGTACGTTTTTCATCAAGTAAACTGTCGAGGAACTCAACGAGCCAAAAAGAGAGCAAGTTCTCTTTTTCCTCGACGGGAGTCTCAAATTGGCTCGTCGAGTTCCTCGTCGGGCTGGTTTCCGACGAGAAACTCGAGCATGTGTATGCTAAGAAACCCGCGCTTGCTCAGATTAAAGTATGAGACGGGAGTAAAAGTAGCATTTGTAATGGAGATAACACATTTTTTAAGCTGTAACAGACTGAAAAGTGCAAATCGTCTCTTACCAAACTTTTATTTAACACGCAAACACATAAGGTTAGCAAAAGCAGCCCCAAGAGTTGTGCAAGTGGAATCGAACTTCCCCTGCCGTTGTATGTCTTGTACATCACCGCGTTTGAGAATGAGGAGATTTGGTCTGTTACGTGTGTACGCAAAGCAAGCTTGTCGAGTTCCTTGACAAGCCTCACAAGGAACTCGACAAGGAAAATTATGTGTTTTGCCCGACGAGTAACTCATTCGTGTGTACGAGGCCTCATAATGACCTCCTAACCAGTAAGTGGTTTTGTAAAGAAAGGGTATTTTTTCTTCTGAAACAACATTGAGCTCTTTTTATGAGAACAGTTTAGATGTGAATGGTGCTTACCAACGTTCTAAGGCAGTTTGTTTCCACAAGCTCATAAAAAAAAAAAATACCTGCTACCTAATGTGTTCTTTTTCTGCTTAATTTTGTCCTGAGCGAGTTCCCCTTTGATGCACAGTTGAATTGATGGTAAATTATTGAAATAAAGAACACAAGTTTTATTATTTAATGCAATCTTCCATACATGCAACGCTTAGGCAAATGATTACACAGCCAGAGAGCATTATTGTGAATGCTAAGTGCAATCCATCTTACTACTATAAAGCGAGAAATAACTAGTGAGTGTCATTTTTATATCCGCACCTAGGTGTTAATGGGGTGTCTGCTTTCACTACCCTAGATAAAGTTCCAGGCTGCCTGATCACAAATTGTCCTACTGGGAACATGGAACTTTGAATTATATTCTTGGCTCAATGGTCAAATAAGCATTTATATTATTGCAGTTGCTTCCGACGATATACTTCCGAGTATACCTTTTATACAGCAACCTCTTAAATCACTGCCTTATCCTCGGATGGGAAAATGTAATGCTAGTGATAAGTTTTATTGGCTGATTGAAGAGACAGAAATTGCAGTCTTTCAAGCCTACCTAGATGTCTGCGCCAGGCTTGGCACAGTGTGACGCAAGCGGTAGCTGAAATAGAATCTATTATCAGGCAGATTGTTTCACTCCCATCAGAACTCATCTGTGTAGGTTGAAGCTTTCTGCTGTCACTGGAAATTAGAGTAGAGTAGAGAACGTTCACTTTGTAAGTGGATTTTTCACTTTGCAAAAGGAATTGCTTTAGTAAATGAGGTTAAACAAAGTGAAAAGTCGCTTTGTAAGGAATACTCAATCATATTATATATTATTATAAGGAAACTTTAAAATGATAATTTCCATGCACATGATCGGGCATTTTAATTTTTTTTCTTGCATATGATACCTAAAGTGGTTGTTGGGCCACTCTAACCTGTATACACCATCAGCACTGCCTCCTATTGTAGTGTGCCCCTCTGTGTGTGATTTATAAAAAAATAAATGTAATACCTAATTTCACTGCTGAGATTGTGATCACATGACTGGTCAGCTTTCTCCTTTCCTCCTCTGAGAGATGCAGTGGGCGGGGCTGAGATTCCTCTGCTGTCAGCCTGGAGGGGAGGAGGAGAGAGCTGACTGGTCATGTGATTGCATTCTCCGCAGTGAAATTAGGTATTACATTTATTTTTTATAAATCACACACAGAGGAGCACACTACAATAGGAGGCAGTGCTGATGGTGTATACAGGTTAGAGTGGCCCAACAACCACTTTTAGGTATCATATGCAAGGAAAATAATAAAATGCCCGATGCTCTTAAATTAGGTCTTTACAGCATTTTTTATTTATAAATCATTCACGGAGGGGGACACTGCAATAGGAGGCAATGCTGATGGTGTATACAGGTTATGCCACAGGTTACAGGTTATGTCACGTACACACGATTGGAATTTCCAATGGGAAAAGTCTGACGGACCTTTTCCATCTGATTTTCCGATCGTTTGTAGCCTTATCGGAATCCCATCGGGGTTTCAGATATAGAACATGTTATATTTTTCTCCAGATGTGATTTGACCGGGCAAAAGGCCGATCATGTGTACGAGGCATAAGTGTTATGAGAGCAGCAGGAGGGGGAGGAGGACACAGTAGCAGAGAGGAGAGCAGATAGAAGTCTGCTGATGACAGAGGCACATAAACTGACCACGGTGTCTGGTCTTAGCAGCCATGATATACCGTGGTCAGTTTACAGAGGGGTGGGGAGAAACTGGCAAAATCAGACAGGTTTTTTAGGTTTTACAGGGGGCCAAATGACACAGGACAAGCACTGTGTCATATAACATGTTTTAACCGCTTGCCGACCAGCCGTCGCAGTTTTACGGCGGCAGGTCGGCTCTGCTGGGGGAGATCGCGTAGATCTACGTCATCTTGCCGAGCAGCCAATAGGGGGGCGCGCACACGTGCACCCCCCGCTCGCCCCTCACGCGCGTGCCCAGCACGCGCGATCACCCACGTGTAAACCCACAGCTCCCAGTCCTGTCAGGGGGAGAAATGCTTGATTGTCTGTTCATACAATGTATGAACAGCGATCAGTCATTTCTCCAAGTCAGTCCACCCCCCCTTCAGTTAGAACACACCCAGGGAACAAACTTAACTCCTTCCTCGCCCCCTAGTGTTAACCCCTTCCCTGCCAGTGACATTTTTATAGTAATCAATGCATTTTTATAGCACTGATCGCTATAAAAATGCCAATGGTCCCAAAAATGTGTCAAAAGTGTCCGCCATAATGTTGCAGTGATCAAATACCACCAAAAGAAAACTCTATTTGTGGGAGCCACGTCGCACGACGCAGTTAAAGCGACGCAGTGCCGAATTGCAAAAAGGGGCCCAGCAATATGGTCCGGGCTGAAGTGGTTAAAGGAGCAGGATCTATTTTTTTTTTTTTAGGGGGGTTAATAAACACTTTAAATTAGGGTTAATGCATCCAAAAACAAATCCTAAACAAACAGATTCCATTCACCTTTTTATTAAAGTGGTACTAAACCACTGCTTTAAAAAAAAAAGATGATCCAGGAAATATCTGATTGTCTCTCGGGGGATCAAGAAGGAATTTTTTTCCCCTGCTGGAGCAAACTGGATCATGATCTGCTATTGTTTTTTTTTTTTTGCCTTCCTCTTGATTTGCATTTGTATTGCTTTTAAAAGTTGTGATGATCACTTTATAGTACACATCTGTGATTTGATGTATGCACATTTTTTTAAAATAAATCCCCATTAGTTCACTCAGTGACATGGTTTCACTGTTCATACTTATTTTATTGCGTTTGCATTAATTTACTGCACACATTACTATTTTTATGGATACACTATTATTATCCTCATTTTGTATGCACTGTATATTATTTTGTATTTCTGTCGGTTTTTAGCGCTACACTGTTTTTGCATATATTTCTTTGACTTTGTTTGAGTGTTAGCCTTTTCATATATTTTGGATTGGTTTAACGCAGTAATTTCCCAATTTTCACATCTTGACTACAGCGCATTCATTCAATTTAAAATCTCTATTTGGCAAAAAAAGCTAAAGAAAAAAAAAGACAGCAATATCACCCCCTTGTTACATGGCAGCCATCACAAATTGTGGGGTCCCTTACACAGCTTTAGGCAGGGCCCCCCTGGAGCAGAGGACTGGGGGGGGGGGTCCTCCTCTCTCCTGCCGGTGGGGTTGTGGTAATGAAAGTGTCATCCTTTTTCTTCCCTCTCCTGCCGTGAGATGATAAGCGGGGGGGGAGGGGGGGGGGGTTGGTGCTGATGAAAAAGTCAAGTCAACTCTTCTCTCTCCTACCACAAGTTGCTAAAGTCAGACAAAAAAAAAAGGGGGCGAGACCCTGCCGCAAGTTGCTAAAGGTGGGGGGGGGAGGCAGATGAAAAAGAAATGAGGGGGGTGGTGACCATCGGGCCCCTTACAGGTGTTATGCCTTACCCCCCTGATGGTGGCTGTGCCCCTGAATGCCTGGAAGCCACTGCTTAGCCACCCTCTGAAAAGAGGATTGCTTTTTAGAAAATGTTTGTAAAATTTTCGCTCAATCAGCACTGCAGGCTATAGACATCAGTTTATTCTGATGGCGGGGAAGTTTCCCCGCTGTCAGAATACAAAGACATAGCAGGGAGGATGGGGGAATCGGGTCATTTTTTTTCGCTCAACCCACCGGTTGAAAATTAATTAGACAGAATTACGCGTCCGAATATGAAAACTTGCGTCTTACGAAAATTACGAATCTTTACGAATCTACGGAAACGAGATGAAACAAAACATTTGTGCACATGTCTAGCTGTTATAGACTACCCAAGCCCAGTGACCCCCTTGATTTGGAAGACTCCTGCTTTATGGAGAGCTGCCAAATCAAGTCTTTTTTAGACCCAATCAAAGATCTTCTATTATCTACAAAAAAAAAATTCCAGCACCTCACACCTATCCGCAGATGTACTTTGTATGTAAAAGCTATTTTTTGTGTTAGTATAATGAAAGAGTTTCAGTAGCATTTGGTCTCTATCTAGGGTTAGAGGTAACTTTGTGCCAGATTCACGTAGAAGTGCGGCGGCGTAACGTATCCTAGATACGTTACACTGCCGCAAGTTTTCATCGCAAGTGCCTGATTCACAAAGCACTTGCAATGAAAACCTACGCTTGTCGCCTCCGGCGTAAGCCCGCGTAATTCAAAGGGGCATGTGCCATTTAAATTAGGCGCGCTCCCGCGCCGGACCTACTGCGCATGCTCCGTTTTGAAATTCCCGCCATGCTTTGTGCAAAGTGACGTCATTTATTCGAACAGCGACGTGCGTAGCGTACTTCCGTATTCCCGGACGTCTTACGCAAGAATTTTTTTTTTTTATTTCGACGCGGGAACGACGGCCATACTTTAACATGGACTGTGTAAAGTTAGGGCAGCTAAAACGACGACTAACTTTGCGACGGGAAACTAGACTAGCAGCGACGTAGCGAACGCGAAAAACTGACGTGGATCGCCGTAAGTACTAATTTGCATACCCGACGCTGGTTTACGACGCAAACTCCCCCCCAGCGGCGGCCGAGGTACTGCATCCTAAGATCCGACAGTGTAAAACAATTACACCTGTCGGATCTTAGGGCTAACTATGCGTAACCTGATTCTATGAATCAGTTGCATAGTTAGGAAGCCCCTAAGGCCCCGTACACACGAGAGGATCCATCCGCTGGAATTGATCCGCGGACCGGCTCCAGCGGATAGATCCCCTGGTGTGTACAATTCCCTGGGATGGATTTCAAGCGGATAAAAATTTGAAGACATGCTTTCAAATCTATCCGCTTGAATCCATCCCAACGGATTGATCCGCTGGTCTGTACAGACTCACCGGATCAATCCGTCCGAAGGGATCCCCCGCATGCGTCGTAATGATTCGACGCATGCGTGGAATTCCTTATATGACAGCGTCGCCGCGTCATCATCGCGGCGACGGAGCAACACGTCATCGCGAGGGGATTTCGGCGCGGATTTCGATCCGATGGTGAGTACACTCCATCGGATCCAAATCCTCGCAAATCCTCAAGAGGATTTATCCGCGGAAACGGTCCGGTGGACCGTATCCGCGGATAAATCCTCTCGTGTGTACTAGGCCTGAAACAGAGATACAACGGCGTATCAGGAAATACGCCGTCGTATCTCTTATGTGAATCTGGCCCCCTATTCCTCTCTCCTTTCTGTGGAAACCTCGCTTCAGGGCCGTAAAATAAATGCAGACAAGAGCAACCTATTTACTTCTTTTGATTTCATCATCAAATACAAAACACTGCAGCGTTTTGTAGAAGGGCTGATTCGTAAGTACTGAAACCTAGGCATGAAAATTCACTGAACATTACAATTCTATAAATAAAATAATAAAAGCACAAAATTATTAACTAAAAATCAGAATAGAATAAATAATTAAGTAATTAAAAAAATGCATTAATTAATTAGACATCAAAAAAAGATAATGAATTTAAACTAAGAAGATTATCTCTATAGGGAAGTTGTGCCATGACGCATATAGCAAATGCAATCTCATTTTTTGTCTTATGTGTTCAGGCTTAGTTTAGTCTCATATATGTGATTTTCAGGCTTAGTTTATGTAAATATGTGATTTTTCTGTTTTATGCAACACAATATTCAAAGCAAATTGCCTGCCACGAAAATGTGACTAGCCAGGCTAAAGGTCTACTCCACCCACTGCTCGTATTTTGGTCTTACAGGGCTGCAGACATGGTGACATGACTCTTTCTATCTCTCGTGAAGTCTTTGATGAGAATTTTTTTTTATGTCAGCCAGCTGCTGCCCCTGTTGCAAAGCCAGATGATGGTGTCATGCACCTTAGATGGATTCTTTATAATATAGAAACATAGCAATAATTGGGGAATCCATCTACAAGAGGGTTGCAACTTTTGCTACAGTCATTTACAAAGGAAGAAGAGACAATCTGTTCAAGAGCACCCTTGCTACTGGAGTTGCCAAGAGATGTAAGCTTTATGATGAAGCTGGGTGCTTTAACCTACTGCTTGCCTGAAGGTATTAAAGTTGAGATCCCTTACCATTTTAAAGCAAATGTTGTGTACTAATTTATTAAAATGTGTATGTATACTGTTACATACCCTTTCCATGTCTGGTTAAGTCCATAACCAGGGGCGGACTGACCATTCGGTCACTTGGGCACTGCCCGAGGGCCTCATGCCACTAGGGGGCCCCATCGGGGTTGCCAGCCTCAGTAAAACCAGGGACAGTATGTAAAAATCATTATTTTTTTTTTTTTAAATCCCAAGATTATAGCTGCCCCGCCTCTCCAGTACCTTTTAACTGTGTGTATGTGTATGTATTCTGTGTGTGTGTATACTGTGTGTGTATACTGTATGTGTGGCCCCATAATCTATTGCCTGGGGGCCCCATGAGTTGTCCATAACTAGTGTAGCGCCTGTGTACTTTTCCGTACAGGTGCTATATTAAATTTAGTGGGGGAATGAGAGAGTTATGTTGCTCTCATTCATTGGTTTGTTAAATTTGGCTGTCGCCAATTCTGGATTGTCCTGTGGTTCAGTCTGTGCTCCAAAGATGCAGCCTCATCTCTGGACGGCAAATGGCGCCAGAGGGGTCCAGGCGGAGCCGCTTCTTCCCAGCAGTCAATTAGAGGAGTTTTCCCTTGCGGAGCAGGCTGGGGAGGGGTATTTCTGTGGCGGAGGCCGTTGTTCGGGGCTCTTCTTCGCGGATTCCTGGTTCCAGGTGTGGCACCCACCTTTAGGGTGTGCGCACATCACGGGCCCCACCACTATGGTCTGCCAGGCCGGGGCGCACATGCTACACGGAGTTCCTGACTCTGGGCCCTCATGGCTCAGAGCAACTGATGCTACAAAGGGGGCCCCAGTGACTTACTGGGTCCCCCATCTCTTTTGAGAAGATCCCAAGCTGGGTGCTGTTCGGTGGGGGATCGGTCTGAGGAGAACCCGGAGGTAGGTGATCCAATAGGGCTTGAACGAACATTAAAGGGTCTGGGTGACCGGACACTGACAGGTTGCATTTAGACTGTCAGTCGGTGACCCCAAAAAGACATACTGGGAGGATTCGCTCTACCATTCAAACTTTCAAGTACTAGGCCTGTGGCAGAGGTCTCAACCTTAAATCCTAATTTAATTAGAGACAAGTCTGTGGCAGAGACTTGTTCCTTCCCAGAAGCTTTAAGTGGCGCTCTGGCTGCCAGGCCTGTGAGAGAGGTCTGTCCAGGGGCACTTTACCCACTCCGGCTAGAGTGGCGACGAGACGTATACAATTATTGAAGGCAGGACTGCTTTCTCTATCCATAGTCTGATTCCGCAAAGTTATTCTTCTTTCATCAGCCTGTCCTGTCTACCTCAAGTTGACATGTTGGTCGTGTTTGACCAGAGAAAATAAAGCATTGAAAACGTCAACCAATGGTCTGGATATTCCATTACGGCTCTCATCACAATCATCACCCCTAGACACATCACAGAGGTAACTTAAATACGCCGATCCCAAATCTAACCAGCGGCTCCTCCGGGAGTAGCGCTACACTAGTATTTTTTATATGCTTAGGTAATTCATGTTGTTTTGACTAGGGACTCTCAGGTCACTGCTTTTTGAGGACACAGGAAAAG
Organism: Rana temporaria; assembly: GCF_905171775.1. Lineage (NCBI taxonomy): Eukaryota > Metazoa > Chordata > Amphibia > Anura > Ranidae > Rana > Rana temporaria. The sequence continues at coordinate 111,622,051 of NC_053500.1, forward strand.
GAAGACCTGGAGGCTATTTTTTGTTGTGTTTCATTAATTAAATTTGAATTTGCTTTTCAAAGCTCCACCACCCCTCCTCCTTCCATAATTGTCCTGATTCTTTTATACTAATTTTGCTCCCCCAGTGCCCCCTCCTTCACAACAGTGCTGATATCCAAGGGAAGCAGTAATGTCACACCCTTTGTCATATAATGGTGCTTTGTTCTTGCTCAAGCAAACCACACATAGAGCACTGTGACTGCGTGTTTGGGGGCACATGTGACATGAGAATGACATTGTCATGCTTTTTAAAAATAAAACTGTCATTGAGAATGTAAATCAAATCCTTGTCGTAAGGTGCCCCCCAAACTTGAAGTGCCCCAGGCCCCCCAAGGTCTAAATCTGGCGCTGACACTGGGGGTATTTACCAAAACTGGAGCACTCGGTATCTGGTGCAGCTGTGCATGTAGCCAATCAGTTTCTACAGTTTGTTCAGTTAAGTTTTGACAATAAAACTGGAAGCTAAATCATAACTTCCGTCCCCCTGCAGTGCAGATCCCATTTTGCTTCCCCACAAGTTGATATGCAAATACTGACTTTTCTGAATGTCCACACATGCATAGAGCACAAATATGCCCCATTTGAGAGCAACATTGGCTCTTTCATAGATCAACAGCAATATTTTTGCCTGATATTTTGCCAGACCAATAGTCCATAGGTAGCAATGAGTTTGTCCAACAGAAACTCATTTTGAATGTGCATATTGAATGAAAGGAAACTTTTTTAAAGGGTCTGATTGTTCATTGCCAGATAATTAGCTGGTATATTGGATGACGTGTATCATAAAAAAAGGTTTTGTTTTTGCCAATGTTTTTTTGAAACATTGTAACTTGAGTCAAAAAGGCCTCGTTTACACTTGTTGTCTAGCAAGAGGGAAAAATAGGTTGTTGAGCTGTGATTTTAACACTGACAATGTAATGCATGAGGTTCCTGCATGGTGGTCTAGACTTTTCAGGGCCGCATGGTGGTCTAGACTTTTCAGGGCCGCATGGTGGTCTAGACTTTTCAGGGCCGCATTGTGGTCTAGACTTTTCAGGGCCGCATTGTGGTCTAGACTTTTCAGGGCCGCATGGTGGTCTAGACTTTTCAGGACCGCATGGTGGTCTAGACATTTAAGGGCCGCATTGTGGTCTAGACTTTTCAGGGCCGCATGGTGGTCTAGACTTTTCAGGGCCACATGGTGGTTTTAGACATTTCAGGGCCGCATGGTGGTCTAGACTTTTAAGGGCCGCATGGTGGTCTAGACTTTTCAGGGCCGCATGGTGGTCTAGACTTTTCAGGGCCGCATGGTGGTTTTAGACTTTTCAGGGCCGCATGGTGGTCTAGACTTTTCAGGGCCGCATGGTGGTCTAGACTTTTCAGGGCCGCATGGTGGTCTAGACTTTTCAGGGCCGCATGGTGGTTTAGACTTTTCAGGGTTAAAACAGATGGTAAAGAGCAGGGCCGTCTTTAATATTGATTGGTCCCTGGGCAAAACATTTCTTTGGTCCTCTCGAATCCACTTATCAACTATTTACAGGCAGTGCGAGCTCAAGGGGAAGCTGCCTTGGGTCCCACAACAACGACTGGGCCCAGTGGCAGCTGCCCCTTTTGCCCTGTGTTAAAGATGGTCCTGGTAAGGAGGCAAAATATCGTCTACCAGTCGCCTCTCAACTGCCTTTTTAAAAAGGAATCCGCCACGCACTGCTTATCAGAGGGGTGACAAGGGCTGCTACAAGTGTGAACAAGCCCCAAACTACGGAAAAAGAATAAACAATTCTAATGGATTGCTATGACAAACAAATCCATGTTTGTGCTGTTATTTTCACTCCAGTTTTAAAATAATAATTTTCTGCAGAAAATATAACGCCTAACATTGTTGACCTTCTGAAAATACCAATGTCTAGGCTTCCAAGCAAACTAATAACTTTATTATTGGCTGAACTGGATTAAGTATACAGCAAATCCTTATGTGGATAACTGTTCCTGGTTCAAAGCTATTTGATCAACACTCAGAAAAAAAGAGGGATTGAAGCACAGGTTTCCCTATCGTAGAGCAAAGTCCACTCCTCACAGTGAGCAACAAAAACCTGGCAGAAGTTCTAACACCCCCCTGCTAATAAAAGTATATTTTTTGCTGTCTGTGTCCCCATCAGAGAGATTCTTTCCATGTCATGTCTTGGTGACACAACAGGAAGCAAAAGGAAAGCAGACAGAGATAAAAATAAATAAACATTGACAGAGGTTCTGACCATCTCCACACTATCCAAATATGCCTTGCCGAACAGCACCCATTTTCCAAACAGTGGATTAAAATAACTGAAAGCAGAATCAGGTGTACAGTAATGCAAACACTATATTTATCATTGAATGCTGGCGTTCTCTTTTATTACCCTAAACAGTATAGCAGATTATTTCAAAAGAATAGAACAGCAGGGTGCAATCTGAGTGTATTTATTGTGGCGAAGAGACAAATGGCAATGCACATTTTTGACAAGCTAACCTGGTTAGCTTGATAAAGAGGCTTGGGCGGCCTTGAAATTCATAGCTCCGCCCCCTGATGTGCTGATGTCACTTCCAGTCTGCTTTGCATCCCTCCGCCATCTTGTTGGTTTCCACTTCCACATCTTAGCGGTTATCCAGCCTGACATCCAGTCTTTGCAGGCTTCAAGTTTTAGAAGGAGGCTTCCCATCCCAGACGCATAAACTCACATGCTTTTCAAATCTAGCCAATTGTAGGATTAATAAGAAAGCTATTGTCAAACAAAGACCATGGGAAGCCAGGTACTGCCTGCCATTAAAAATGTATAGCAATCTAATAAAAAATATATATAATAATAAATAAAAAGTATCTCTCGCTACACAGTAATCTCATCTTCCCCTGACAACTCCAACACATACTGATAATATGACTGTTGTGAGCCCAAACATGTATAAAATCCTATCAAATCCTTCACATTATTGGCATTTGTGGCTGAGTTTACCAGGGAAAAGGCTATGCTTTGTGTAGCTCTATTGGTAACTAGTTATATATTTTGAAGGGATGTGGATGAAGTCCATTAAGTCCCAGAAACCTTTATCTCAGCCGTGGTTCTTTTCTCTGGATGCTTAGAAATAATAAGCACCAGCCAGTAAATTTCAACTCCTTGGCGCCGACAGTACGCAAACATGTGGCCTCTTGGCGGATAAACCTTAACACAGAGGGGCCGCATATTTGCATACCAGAATGCAAGCACAGCTTTGCCGAAAGCGCACTCCCGGCACAGTTACCGACGGCTAACAGATCGCTCCCGATCTCAGTCACATAATCACGCCGGTCACATGATCATAAACCCTGCCTCCCGAGTACTGAAATCCCTTAAAGGGCCTGGAGATGTTGTCTCCAAAGGGGTTAAAATTAGAAAAATATGGGAAGGAATGTGAGGTGCGGATCATGATGTCCCAAAAGTACGCTAGACTAGGCAATAATCTCTTCTGAACCTTTCTCAAAAGTCTTGGTTACCGTCAAATCACAAATTATGCAGGCTTGACTTCTGCAGAGCTCGGACTCAGAGGCAGCTGAGGTTTAAATGGTATCTCATAGGTAGATTCAGGTACGGACGCGTAACTTTGCGGCGGTGTAGCTTAAGGAATTTAAGCTACGCCGCCGTAAGTTAGCGAGGCAAGTACATGATTCACAATGTACTTGCCTGCTAAGTTACGTTGGCGTAGCCTGAATCGGCGGGCGTAAGGGCGCCTAATTCAAATGTGTTGGATGGGGGGCTTGTTTTATGGTAATGGCGCTTGACCTCAAGTTTTTGACGTTTTTTTTTTACTGCGCATGCGCCGGGCGACTACATTTCCCAGTGTGCATTGCGGCTAAGTACGCCGCACGGGCCTATTGATTTTGACGTGGACGTAAACAATGTAAATCCCGATTCACGGACGACTTACGCAAACGACGTAAAAATTCAAAATTTTCAACGCGGGAACGGCGGCCATACTTGACATTACTATTCCACTAGAGCCTAGCTCTAACTTTACGCGGCCTATCTCTTACGTAAACGGCGTAAAAGTACTGCGTCGGCCGGGCGTACGTTCGTGAATCGGCGTATCTCCTCATTTACATATTCTACGCCGACCGCAATGGAAGCGCCACCTAGCGGCCATCCGAAATATTGCAATCTAAGATCGTATCTTAGATATGTTTAAGCGTATCTCTGTTTGAGCATACGCTTAAACATAGGTCGGCGTAGATTCTGAGTTAGGCCGGCTTATCTACTGATAAGTTGGCCTAACTCTTTCTGAATCTACCTATCAATCTTCAATTCCAAGGAAGCACTGCATGGACAGGTTCCTTTACATAACTTCCCACTTAAGCATATCTCACCACATGTCCATAAGTGGCGAACAGTTGCAGGTTTTTTCCCCCTAGACCAGGGGTGTCAAACTCAATTTCAATGTGGGCCACATCAGCATTATGGCCAGTTGTATCTGTAAGATTAGATGTCCAGCGCATCTCCTCCCCTTACATTAGATGTCAAGAGCCACCCCACCATCAGAAGTTGAGTCCCCCACTCTCCCTTACATCACAGTGTACCCCCCTTTCCTTATGCTGCTTCTGGGAAGAAGCTGGATGCATTGCTTGAAAGTACAGGGTCTGGAGGAGGATCAGAGGAGGGCTGGAGCTCTCCTGCAGCTGCAGTAGAGGTGCAAGGGCCACATGAAATGGCCTGGAGGGTCGGATTCAGCCCGCGAGCCTTGTGTTTGACACCTGTGCCTAGACCATACACTCTATTCTCCCATCAGCCTAAACATTCAAGGGTTCCTCCCCAGAGGGAAGATACATGAATCCTTCCATATGACTAACAGAGACTGTCCTTTCAAGCCAGCGGCAGCCGCTCCATTAGGGGCGCTGCCTATCTAATTAATGTGCCTGGCCCCCAATCTCCATGCAGGGTGCCGGACACAAGAATTTCAATTTTTTTGTTTTTAGAAGCACATGATTAGAGCCTTAGGCTTAAAAAAAGGCTGGGCTTGGGGCGCAGAGCACTGCACCTGAGCCCACCCAGTTGTGTGACATTAGTAAATTAATATTTGCTAATGTCTTCCTGCTTCTCTTCCCGGCCAATCAGAAAGGACCCACTTCCTGTTTGGCCAGGAGGAGAAGCAATGGCCCCGGCTCTTCCCCTGGCAAGCTGGAGCAAGGAGCAAGGGGTAGAGAGGCAGAAACAGCTGCTTTGAGGAGCCCTACCCCGGATCCTGCACCACCTCGTCATCGGAAGCTAAGGCCACGGATCGCCAACTTCCCCTTCGACCTGCATGAAAACAGGAAGTGGCTCAGATAATTATTAGTTCTCCCTGCCTGCTCCAGCAGATTCCCCAGACCCACTGATTGGCCAGCCTATCAAATATCCATAACACATTATTATATGTCTCTAGCACACCCTGCTGGAGCAAGCTCAAACGACACGTAAAGGAAAAAATACACTCTGCTTCGAGAATCAATCCTATTAAGATACAGTTAGCCTGAACTACAACCCACTGCTGGCTGCAGAATTCACAAAAAATACAAAAAATATTTTAACAAAAATACTACATCCCTAGTTTATAGATTGATCTTTATTTCTGACGTTAAAACTTCAAACTTTTTGGCCAAAAGCTTGCAACTTCCATACTTTGCAAATCCCTGGGATTCAGGGAAACCCATGACCTCATCCCTCAGTATGGAAGTAGAAATATTCTAGTACATACTAACAATATGGAATTGTTTGACTCGTTACAGTATGTGAGAATTCTTATGCCCGCGTACAGACGGTCGTTTTTTGTGATAGAAAAAAAACGACGTTTTATGTGATGAAAAAAAACGACGTTTTTCAAACTTTATTTTCAAAAAACGACGGAGCATACACACCATCGTTTTTTCCAAAAGCTCTAGCACAGCGCGGTTATGTTCAGCACGTACGACGGCACTCTGTTCCATTCAAACTCGCGTCCTAACTTGCTTCTGAGCATGCGCGGGTTTAAAAACGTCATTTTAAACGTTGTTTTAGCCTACACACGGTCATTTTAACTGGTTAAAGCCCGCCGCATGTAGATATACGTCCACAGAATGGCACGTACAGGCATATGGGCGTACATGTACATCCCCGCCTTTCCGCGGGTCGGGGGTCCGATCGGGGCCCCCCCCGGTACATGCGGCGATCGGTAACCCGCGGGGAGCGATCCGGGATGACGGCGCGGCTATTCGTTTATAGCCGCCCCCTCGCGATCGCTCCCTGGAGCTGAAGAACGGGGAGAGCCGTATGTAAACACGGCTTCCCCGTGCTTCACTGTGGCGGCGTATCGATCGAGTGATCCCTTTTATAGGGAGACTCGATCGATGACGTCAGACCTACAGCCACACCCCCCATCAGTTGTAAACACACACTAGGTGAACCCTAAATGGTACAGCGCCCCCTGTGGTTAACTCCCAAACTGCAACTATAATTTTCACAATAAACAATGCAATTTAAATGCATTTTTTGCTGTGAAAATTACAATGGTCCCAAAAATGTGTCAAAATTGTCCGAAGTGTCCGCCATAATGTCGCAGTCACGAAAAAAATCGCTGATCGCCGCCATTCGTAGTAAAAAAAAAAAAAAAAAAAAAAACTATGCCCTATTTTGTAAACGCTATAAATTTTGCGCAAACCAATCGATAAACGCTTATTGCGATTTTTTTTTACCAAAAATAGGTAGAAGAATACGTATCGGCCTAAACTGAGGGGGAAAAAAATGTATATATGTTTTTGGGGGATATTTATTATAGCAAAAAGTAAAAAATATTGCATTTTTTTCAAAATTGTCGCTCTATTTTTGTTTATAGCGCAAAAAATAAAAACCGCAGAGGTGATCAAATACCACCAAAAGAAAGCTCTATTTGTGGGAAAAAAAGGACACCAATTTTGTTTGGGAGCCACGTCGCACGACCGCGCAATTGTCTGTTAAAGCGATGCAGTGCCGAATCGCAAAACCTGGCCTTGGCATTTAGCAACAAAATGGTCCGGGGCTTAAGTGGTTAAATGACACAAAAAACAACGTTTTGAAAAACGACACAAAAAATGTAAGCATGCTTCATTTTTTTTTTTTTTTCGTTTTTCACAAGACATAAAATTATGTTTTCCCCACACACGGTCATTTTAATTGACATTTTTCAAAACGTCGTTTTTTTTCATCACATAAAGTGATGGTGTGTACGCGGCATTACAGTTGCTACAATCTGTGACAACTGCTGTGATGAAATGCTTCTTCCTGTATTTCAGCAGGGAGGTGGAGGAGTATATGAAATGGCTTTCCAATAAAACACTTGCTAACGCTCATATAGATTGTGGTCAGATCATTAATTAAAGAAGTATATTACATTTTTACATGAGACATTTCCTTCAAGTTATTGACCTGCGTGACATCAGGCATATTACAGCGCTTCATGAAACAGACTGGAAATCGGATTTGTATTGCCTTTTTCCTGTGCAGAGAAAAAAAAAAGGATATTTTTAAAAGCGTGAATATGCACGGGGTGACATTTTATATTGTCAGGGCACAGTTGTCTGTATTATCACAAAAAAAACATGCATATGGTTACATAATTAGTAAGACTGAAAAATTGTAAATTATTATGCCGCGTACACACGACCGTTTTTCGGGTTCTAAAAAATGAAGGTTTTTTTTAATGTCATTAACCACTTAAGGACCGGACCAATATGCTGCTAAATGACCCAAGGGGTTTTTACAATTCGGCACTGCGTCGCTTTAACAGACAATTGCGCGGTCGTGGGAAGTGGCTCCCAAACAAAATTGGCGTCCTTTTTTTTCCATAAATAGAGCTTTCTTTTGGTGGTATTTGATCACCTCTGCGGTTTTTATTTTTTGCGCTATAAACAAAAATAGAGCGACAATTTTGAAAAAAATGCAATATTTTTTTCTTTTTGCTATAATAAATATCCCCCAAAAATATATAAAAAAAATTTTTTTTCCTCAGTTTAGGCCGATACGTATTCTTCTACCTATTTTTGGTAAAAAAATCGCAATAAGCGTTTATCGGTTGGTTTGCGCAAAATTTATAGCGTTTACAAAATAGGGGATAGTTTTATTGCATTTATATATATATTTTTTTTTTTTACTACTTATGGCGGCGATCAGCGATTTTTTTTGTGACTGCGACATTATGGCAGACACTTTGGACAATTTTGGGACCATTGTCATTTTCACAGCAAAAAATGCATTTAAATTGCATTGTTTATTGTGAAAATGACAGTTGCAGTTTGGGAGTTAACCACAGGGGGCGCTGAAGGATTTTCGTTTCACCTAGTGTGTGTTTACAACTGTAAGGGGGTGTGGCTGAAGGGCTGACATCATCGATCGTGTCTCCCTATAAAAGGGATCGCACGATCGATGCAGCCGCCACAGTGAAGAACGGGGAAGCCGTGTTTACACACGGCTCTCCCCGTTCTTCAGCTCCGGGGACTGATCGCCACACTCCAGCGGCTGGGTACTAGTACAGGACTAGTACAGGACGTACCTGTACGTGGATGTGCCCAGCCGTGCCATTCTGCCAACGTATATGTGCAGGAGGGGTCCTTAAGTGGTTAAAAACGATTGTGTGTGAGCTTCAGAGCATTTTTCGGGTTCTGAAAAAAGGCAACATTTTTTTCGAACATGCTCTATTTTTTCACAACGTTTTTAACGTTGTCGTTTTTCGGGTTCTAAAAAATGGTCATGTGTGGGCTTTAGCGACGTGAAAAATCTGTGCATGCTCAGAAGCAAGTTATGAGACGGGAGCGCTCATTCTGGTAAAACTACCGTTCGTAATGCAGTAAGCACATTCATCACGCTGTAACAGACAGAAAAACGCGAATCGTCTTTTACTAACACAAAATCAGCTAAAGCTATAGTGCCGTCGTACGTGTTGTACGTCACCGCGCTTTGCTAGAGCATTTTTTTTTCACGATCGTGTGTAGGCAACGTCGTTTTAATGATCAAGTTGAAAAAAACGTTGTTTTTTCTAGAGCCTGAAAAACGTAGTTTTTTACAACCCGAAAAATGATCGTGTGTATGCGGCATTACATTCAAGGCATTCCGTGGATAATAACTTTCACAGGTGCTCTTGATCTCAACTGAACTGTCAAGATATTAAATGGCTGGTGTAAAAACTGATCACATGACAACTGCAGTTCAAACAGAGGCTAAGATGGCTGCTTCCTTGGCTGTAAAGGATAGGAGAGTTTAGTTCCACTTTCATTTCTACCTCTGCACTAAAGCATTGGCATACAGTATATGAGTGTACAGCCATTCACTTCTAGGGCTGGCTGTATGCACCACCCTCAGCTACCGGTGCACAGAAACACACTGCGATTTTACACTAGGCATCCTTTAATACCTTAATACATCAGTGTGCATGTAGCCTTACTATAATGCCGCGCACACACGATCGGATTTTCCGTTGGCTAAACCTTGGATGTTTTTTCGGACGGAATTCCGCTCAAGCTTGGCTTGTATACACACAGTCACACTTTCGTCTGTCAAGAACGCAGTGACGTACAACACTACGATGAGCCGAGAAAATTAAGTTCAATGCTTCCGAGCATGCGTCGAATTGTTTCCAAGCATGCATCGGAATTCTGCGCGTCGAAATTGCTACAGACGATTGGATTTTCCGATAGGATTTTTTTTCCGTTGGAAAATTTGAGAACCAGTTTTCAATCTTTTGTTGGTGGAAATTCCAACAGCAAAAGTCCAATGGAGCATACACACGGCTGGAATTTCCGTTCAAAAGCTCACATTGGACTTTTGCTTAGTTTAGACTTTGGGTTGGGTGGCAGCAAAAATGTGCGATTGATCCGCGTTTTTTCTACTCACCAACTGCCCCATCTTAAGCCGCAATAGACAGCAGAGGGGGATGTTTACATGGCATGGCTGCAATGCTTCCCTTCACGGCTGCAACGTTTTCCTAATAGCCCTTTACAGGCAGGGGTTTGCAGTCCCCTTTGTGGTAGCAACCGTTTTGGTTGAGAAGAATAAATGTGCTAACGGACACTTGGTGGACTACTGATCCCAGCACGTCCAATGCAAGTCCTGCCAGCCCTCGTGGCTGCAACGACTTGACTCCAAAACACCACAGTCTCTCCCCCTGGCTCCACATCCAAATCCTGGCAGAGATTCACACTGTGCTTCTCACTCACCGACCCGACATGCATTCCTCCTGAATGACTTGCCTTGGCAGTGCTCCCAACTGTCCTCTTCCTGCTCCATTTACAGGACACCTCTCAATGACCGTGTAGAGAGAGGCTCCCTCCCAGGCTCCCTCCCAGCTCCTGAGCTCCGGGCCTGAGTTCACCCCCCTACCCCCAGAACAGGGGTTCCCTCAGACCACGATAGTCTAACACTCCATCATTCAGTTTTTCCACCCAACTCCTCCCACAGCAGGCTGACCATAGGTATATATAGCAGGCCTGCCCCCTGCCAATCCTAGTTGGGGATTGGTAAGGGCTCCCACATACACCCCATGTCACTCCAGCTCTCTGTCCTGCCTCTTTTCCAGAAAATCAGAGGAGATGCCCAAGAGCTGAAGCACATGTCAGTCACCTGCTGCTACACTAAAGCACTCCCCTGCCCACATAAAAGTTGCACTGTGCACACAGCTGCAATGAGGATGGCTTGTCCGCCCCCACATATTGCCACCAGTGGTGGTCATCTCACTTTGCCCCATTGGCAGCATGCCCCTACTTGTAAGGTTATTGTGCCCAGGTGTTGAGCTGTAGGGCTAGTTCACATTAGCCATAGCTCCCATTTGTTCTAATTTTGAGGGACTGTCCCTGATTTGGAGCAATGTCCCTCTATCCCTCTTTCCTCCTCATTTGTCCCTCATTTTGGTCTGATCTATATAGTTGTATATAAAATGCACGTTTTACTTTCAAAAAGTGTTTTCCAGTGCTAAACCTTTCACCTGATTTCAAAATTGCTGCATTTGAAAAATTGCAAAAGCCAATATAAAGGAATAGTAGTGGTAAAAAAGCACTTGTGGGTTTAACCAATCTTGTTTTTTTTTTGTACTACTCTCCTTTAAGGGGGCATGACAAGGGGTGTGTCCTATCCCTGCATACTTTTGCCGATAGGTGTCCCTCATTCCCATCTCCAAAAGTTAGAAGGTATGTGACAACCAAAGATGTCATGTGGCCCAGCCACCAGCATCCTAGCAACCAGCACATAAAAGTTGCCCTGTGCACACAGCTGCAATGAGGATGGCTTGTCTGATATGGACACTTCTGCCGCAGTGCCGCCCACACCAATTGCCACCAGTGGTGGTCACTAGTGTTGCTCACGAATATTCGTATTGCGAATATTCGGCTTGAATATGGCATATTCGAGTATTCGCGATATATTTCGAATTTCGCGGTGAATATTCGCTATTCCGAATATTCGCATTCTTTCAATTTTATTTTTAAAACAGATCACATCCTATCGACGTCTAAAAGCATTGATGGTATGATTAGAGACCCTGGGCCGAGTAGCTAAGCTGAGGCGATCCTTTTATGTTGCCGAATTAAAAAAAAAAAAAAATGCGAATTTTTGCTAATGCGAATGCGAAAATGATTGCGAATTTTCGATAACTGTGGTAGGAGAACTCTGATTGTCTCTGATGCAAAAGGGGGGGGCTTTGTGTATGTTTCTGTTATGAATATTTGTATGTTTGATATTATTTTTTTTGTAAGAAGGAAAAAATTGCGCATACCTTAAAAAAAGGGGAGAATACAGCAGCAACTCAAAAATGTTATACAACATAAATTAATACAAGACAGAAAATGGAGTCGCTCTACAAGAATAAAAAATATGTCTAGTGACAAGACATGTGGGCAAATTATAAAATAAGCAAGCGCAAATAACTTGTGAAATACACAGTGAAACAAATATATAAAGAAATATAGTCCCAATAATAGAAAAATAATCTTTCATAAAAATGTCTTTGATATGTGAAGTGAAAAAAAGTCCAAAACATGCAGCATGAACGTGTTCAATCTTCAAGGTGTTTGATTGACAAACGGCTGTGACAGATGGATAGAGTAAAGAATCACCACCAATGCAAAACATTTTTTATTTTCTATTGTAAAATATCAAGAATATTCTGAGCCAATCAGAGTGCTCCTTCCGCATTTGCCGAATATTCGCAATTATTTTGTATTGTAAAATATCACGAATATTCTGAGCCAATCAGAGTGCTCCTACAGCATTTGTCGAAATTGCGCAGTAAATATCGCATTCGCATTTTGCGAAATTTCGAAAAAATATCAAGAATATTCTGAGCCAATCAGAGTGCTCCTACCGCAGTTATCGAAATTTCGCAATTATTTTCGCATTCGCAATAGCGAAAATTCGCAATCATTTCATTTCGATAAAATATCACGAATATTCGAATTTAGCGAATATATCTCGAATATTCGACTATATATTCGAGATATATCGCGAAATCGAATATGGCGTATTTTGCTCAACACTAGTGGTCACATCACTTTGCCCTATTGGCAGCATGCCCCTACTGGTATGGTTATTGTGCCCAGGTGTTGAGCTGTAGGGCTAGATCACATTAGCCATAGCTCCCAACTTTCCCTGATTTGGGGGACTGTCCCTGATTTGGAGCAATGTCCCTCTGTCCCTCACTTGTCCCTCATTTTGGTCTGATCTATATAGATGTACCGTATATAAAATGCACTTTTTATCTATCAAAAAGTGTTTTCCAGAGCTAAACCTTTCATCTGATTTCTAAATTGCTGCATTTGTAAATTGCAAGAGCCAATATAAAAGGAATAGTAGTGGTAAAAAAAAGCACTTGTGGGTTTAACCAATCTTGTTTTTTTTTTTGGACAATTCTCCTTTAAGGGGGTGTGGCAAAAGCGTGTGTCCTATGCCTGCATACTTTTGCTGATAGGTGTCCCTCATTCCCATCTCAAAAAGTTGGGAGGTATGTGACAACCAAAGATGTCATGTGGCCCAGCCACCAGCATCCTAGCAACCGGCACATAAAAGTTGCCCTGTGCACACAGCTGCAATGAGGATGGCTTGTCTGATATGGACACTTCTGCCTCAGTGCCGCCCCACGAATCTCCACCAGTGGTGGTCACCTCACTTTGCCCCATTGGCAGCATACCCCTACTAGTAAGGTTAGTGTGCCCAGGTGTTGAGCTGTAGGGCTAGATCACATTAGCCATAGCTCCCAACTTTCCCTGATTTTGGGGGACTGTCCCTGATTTGGAGCAATGTCCCTCTGTCCCTCATTTTGGTCTGATCTATATAGATGTACCGTATATAAAATGCACTTTTTATCTATCAAAAAGTGTTTTCCAGTGCTAAACCTTTCATCTGATTTCTAAATTGCTGCATTTGTAAATTGCAAGAGCCAATATAAAAGGAATAGTAGTGGTAAAAAAAAGCACTTGTGGGTTTAACCAATCTTGTTTTTTTTTTTTTTGGACAATTCTCCTTTAAGGGGGTGTGGCAAGAGGTGTGTCCTATGCCTGCATACTTTTGCTGATAGGTGTCCCTCATTCCCATCTCAAAAAGTTGGGAGGTATGTGACAACCAAAGATGTCATGTGGCCCAGCCACCAGCATCCTGTGCACACAGCTGCAATGAGGATGGCTTGTCCGATTTAGACACTTCTGCCTCAGTGCCACCCCACGAATCGCCACCAGTGGTGGTCCCCTCACTTTGCCCCATTGGCAGCATACCCCTACTAGTAAGGTTATGGTGCCCAGGTGTTGAGCTGTAGGGCTAGTTCACATCAGCCCATGTGCTAAAAGTAGGGTGACCACATTTCCAAACTGCCATTCAGGGACACCCCCCCTTCATAAAAAAAAAGATGTACATCACAGGGTCCCCTTAGGCTGGATTCACACCTATGCAGTTTTGGTGCTTTTTGCATTTTGCAAATTTGCACTACTGTCCATTTATGGAACACGTTCTGTAGCACAAATCTGCAAAATGCAAAAAGCACTAAAATTGCATAGGTGTGAATCCAGCCTAAGTCTGCCTGCAAAGTGGTGCATCTGTAGCAGGCAAAGAACATGCTGCAGCAAAAATGACATTTCTAAAGAAAAAAAAAGAGTCAAATCACATTTAAATTAATTTGTGGATGCAATTGCTGGTACCTGGCTAAAAAAGAAAAAAAAACAACGGTGTGGGGTCCCCCCTAAAATCCATACCAGACCCTTATCCCAGCAAGGATTCAGCTGTCAACGGGGCTGTCAACCGATGACTCTTCAGGTTGTTAAGGATGCCCTGGCCGGCCCCGTTCCTTAAAGCGGGAGTTCACCCGGAATTTTTTTTTTAACATTAGATTGATGCTCATTTTGTCAAGGGGAATCGGTTAGTTTTTTTAAAATCGAAGCAGTACTTACCGTTTTAGAGATAGATCTTCTCCGCCGTTTCCGGGGTTATGGTCTTCGGGACTGGGCATTCCTATTTGATTGACAGCCTTCCGACAGGCTTCCGACGGTCGCATACATCGTGTCACGAGTAGCCGAACGTCGGTGCGGCTCTATACGGCGTCTGCGCACCGACGTTCGGCTACTTTCGGAAAATCGTGACGCGATGTATGTGACCGTCGGAAGCCTGTCGGAAGCCTGTCAATCAAATAGGGACGCCGAGTCCTGCAACCCATACCCAGAAGCGGCGGAGAAGATCGCTCTCTAAAACGGTAAGTACTGCTTCGATTTAAAAAAAAACTACCCGATTCCCCTTGACAAAATGAGCCTCAATCTAATGTTAAAAATTAAGTTTTCGGGTGAACCTCCACTTTAACAACCAGATTTTACTGCTCCCTGATTGGCAAAAGCTTTACCCAATCAGGGTGCAGAATGCACTGTGCCAGTTTCATTCCGGGACGCTGTATTGTCCCGGAATGAGGGTGCCCGGGACCCGGGACAGACCTGCAAAATGTGGGATTGTCCCGGGCAATCCGGGACATGTGGTCACCCTAGCTCGAAGTCATTACAATGCATTGCAATGCTTGCATCCTTTTTTATTTTATTGCAGCTTGACAAAATGACACTTCATTCTGCTCTACGCAGCACTGCAGCTAGTTGGCGCTGCAGAGTGGTGACATACAGCGTGGTGCGTAAAAATGCATACATGCTACATCCATGATATGAACAGGGTACCTAGAAAAAATGTGTTATGTATGTGCCCGTGTGTTGAGCCTGCGTTGTTCTATGCAGACATGGTGTCAACAAGTCCTTAACATTACCGTAAGGCCATATATAGAATTAACTGTGTAGGATCCATGGCCCCTTGTCTGACTCCTCTCCTTTTTCGTGTCGTCTATTCATTTTTCCTCTGTGTGCAGCGATTTCTATAGCATTGCTCAGGGCTATATGAAGGTGCAACGAACTTGTCATTGGCTGAAGCTTAATGTACATTCTTTGCTCCCTCTCTTCGTTCCTATGGCAGCATCTTGGCTGCCTTGGCAGACGAGAAATCCTGAACATTGTTTTCAAATAATGCATGTAATTGGTAATGGCAATCAGCCTGTTAGCTTGTCATTCCTGTGGGGAGCACATCATGTTGGAGTCTGCGACTTGACTGCTTCATACCTCACATAGTGTACGGGAGAAGCTAAAGACTTGGCGTATTCTCTCAAACCCCGAACAATGCAGACTGCCCATTTCTTGTTCAGCAGCCAAAGGGAATGGCTGAGGCAGTTCACCTTGAAGGAACAATGTATGGAATCCATTCTGAATAGGAATATTATTGTATTAAAGGGATAGTGTAGCCTTTTTATTGTGTATGTACAATGGATGAGTGAATACGATCAAAACAACTATTAAAGTGGTTGTAAGCCCTCATGCTCTTGTCTCCACTATGTGTAGGAAATGCCTATGTAAATAAAGGGCCGGATTCAGAAAGACTTACGACGGACGTATCTGTAGATTCGCCGTCGTAAGTCCGAATCCGCGCCGTCGCAACTTTAAGCGTATGCTCAAACTGAGATACACTTAAAGCGGTGGTTCACCCTTAGAGGGCACTTTTTAGCCTTAGATTCCTGCTCGTTTTTACTAGGGGAATCGGCTATTTGTTTTAAAATATGATCCGTACTTACCCGTTTACGAGATGCATCCTCTCCGTCGCTTCCGGGTATGAGCTGCGGGAATGGGCGTTCCTTCTTGATTGACAGTCTTCCGAGAGGCTTCCGACGGTCGCATCCATCGCGTCACGATTTTCCGAAAGAAGCCGAACATCGGTGCGCAGGCGCAGTATAGAGCCGCACCGACGTTCGGCTTCTTTCGGCTACGAGTGACGCGATGGATGCGACCGTCGGAAGCCTCTCGGAAGACTGTCAATCAAGAAGGAACGCCCGCTCCCGAAGACCCATACCCGGAAGCGACGGAAGAAGATGCATCTCGAAAACGGGTAAGTACTGCTCATATTTTAATACAAATAGCCGATTCCCCTAGACCGAACGAGCAGGAATCTAAGGGGAAAAGGGGAAAAATGTTATAAATGGGTGAACTCCCGCTTTAAATGTTGCTAAGATACGACCGGCGTAAGTCTCCTACGCCGTCGTATCTTAACTGTATATTTACGCTGGCCGCTAGGGGCGTGTACGCTGATTTACGCCTAGAATATGTAAATCAGCTAGATACGCCTATTCACGAACGTACGCCCGGCCGTCGCAGTACAGATACGCCGTTTACGTAAGGCTTTTTCCGGCGTAAAGTTACCCCTGCTATACGAGGCGCAGCCAATGTTTAGTATGGACGTCGGGCCAGCATCAAATTTTCCGTCGATTACGTCGTTTGCGTAAGTCATTCGCGAATAGGGCTGTGCGTAATTTACGTTCACGTCAAAAGCATTGGCTTTTTGCGGGTTCATTTGGAGCATGCGCACTGGGATACTTTCACGGATGGCGCATTCGCCGTTCGTAAAAAGCGTCATTTATGTGGGGTCACAATAAATTTACATTAAACACGCCCACATCTTCCACATTTGAATTAGGCGGGCTTACGCCGGCCTATTTACGCTACGCCGCCGCAACTTTGCTTTGTGAATACTGCACTTGCCTGTCAAAGGTGCGGAGGCGTAGTGTAAATAGGATACGTTACGCCCGCACAGAAATACGCGCTCCCTACCTGAATCTAGCCCATAATCAGCAAGCAGTAAATATATAAAAAAAAAAAACTTCTGGGGTCCCTCAACACCTCTCGCCGGTTCCTCCCCGCATCGTATAACCCCCTAGGAGAAGCTCTCTCTTGTGGGGTGTTACCTTGCGGGCATAAATGCCGCACTCGGCCCGCCCCCCCGGCGCCCACATCATTAGATTTGATTGACAGCAGTGGGAGCCAATAACTGCGCTGCTATCAATCTATCCAATCAAGAGTCGGGACCCCCATGCAGAGAGGGACAGCGCATCTCCGCCGAGGAAAATTCAAGGGCTCAGGTGGGTAAAATGGGGGTCTCGGGGGCCAGTCACCGCCAGAAATTTTTTCACCTTAATGCATAGGATGCATTAAGGAGAAAAAACACCAGTGTTTACAACCCCTTTAAGGCCGGGTTCACACTCGGTGGGTGGAGCTGTGATGTCAGTAGACTCCCCACCCACCTCTACACTCCCCTTGTCAACATGCATTTTCTCCTGTGTATTTCTTAAGCCCTGTACACACGATCAGATATCTGATGTAATCTAATCTAATGGATTTTTTCGTCGGATATCCGATGAAGCTAACTTTCATCAGTCTTGCCTACACACCATCGGTCAAAAATCAGACTGTGTCTAAACGCGGTGACGTAAAACACTACGACGTGCTGAGAAAAATGAAGTTCAATGCTTCCGAGCATGTGTCGACTTGATTCTGAGCATGCGTGGATTTTTGACCGATGGACTTCCACACAGACGATCGTTTTTTTCGATAGTTTTTTTATCCATAGGAAAATTTTAAAACATGTTCTATTTTTTTTTTCACAGATGGTAAACAAAACGATGGGGCCCACACACGATCAGTTTGTCTGATTGAAAACCGTCCATCGGTCTGTTTTCATCAGACAAACCGATCGTGTGTACAGGGCTTTACACTGAACTTCTTTTATGATCACTGACATCCAGTCAAAACCCAGAAAAGTCACCACATGCCCAATCATGCTAAGGTGTGGAGCAGCCAATCCTGGGAGATCTGGAGAAGAAAGGAGGGGGGATCTGAAGTACACAGAATGTCTCTCAGGCTCGTGCAAGAGATATGTAAATCACCTTTAAGGCCTCGTACACACGACCGAGGAACTTGTCAGGCGAAACACATCGTTTACCTCGTCGAGTTCCTTGTTAGGCTTGTCGAGGAACTCGACGAGCCAACTTTCAAACTCCCATCAAGGAAAAAGAGAACTTGCTCTCTTTTTTGCTCGTCGAGTTCCTCGACAATTTCCTCGATGAAAAATTTACACACGACCGGTTTCCTCTGCAAAAAAACTCTCCCACCAAGTTTTTTGATGGATTCTGCTGAGGAAAACGGTCGTGTGTACGAGGCCTCACTCACAGCAGGGGGGAAAAACTGACTCCTATTTGACTCTGTGTCAGTTTTTATCTTACTGAAAAAAGATAAGAGGATTGCTCAGAGCTGGATTAAGTCTTTGTGGCAAGACTGGGCACAGATGACATGAAATCCTATACTGTACAATGTGCAAGCCTTAATTAAAAAAAAAAAAATTGGGTTTATATCCACTTTAAGTTAATTTAACACTAAACGGACTTGTGTCTGTTCCCTGATACAAATTACCAAGCGACTACTTCGGGGGGTAGCGTACATTTGTTTTACATGATTGCTCAACAAAAGGTACCCAGGTCTTGTTTTGTGGAAGAAAGACGAAACAATGTTTTTTCAGTTCTTCCGAGTTCATGGACATATATCCCTCTTGAACCTGGATTAACATAGTTTTAATTAACATTATCGTTCTTGTATGACTTGGCTTTTCTTATTTTTGCACACTTTTTTGCACATTTTTGCACACTTATTTATAGTTATTCATTGAGTTCACTTGGACAATGTGAGTAGGACCCTGATCTAGGACTTTAGGGGGGCTTATGCTTTGGGGAAGTAAATGCCAGAGGCTGCTACATGGAATGCGACTGCTCATAGTAGAGTCTCAGATTAGCTGGCTATCCTCTCTACCTCCAACAAAGGCTGCTGGTAGAGGGTTTTTTGCTAAAAATTCCTGTTTTTACATTGCATTTTGGAGTATCATGCACCCTCATCCCTCTTTCCTGGTACAGCACTGCAATAAACCTACAGAAAGACATCCTCTAGACCAGGGGTGGCCAACCAGTGGCCCGGGGGCCATATGTGGCCCGCGAAGCCCTCTGATGTGGCCCTCGACCTCCTTCTCTGGAATGGAGGGTTGGCAAGCCCAGATTGCAGGTTGCCAACCTGCCATACCACAGCATCAGTGTTGTGAATGAAGCTGGTGGTAGAGGAAGAAAGTGGCTGCAGAGCAGAACCCCACAAGCTGATGCTTCCTTTACAGCGCTGGCTTTTGCCACAGGTGGAGTCTATTGCAAAGTTCAGCTAACCCGCAGGATAGACACAGGTGCACTACGCTGCACCTGCGGTGTGAGTAAACCACAGCACATCAGTGTGAAAGCAGTCTTAGGCCCTTTTCACATTATCGGCCCGACCAAATGGGACCCTTAACTCACCTCTATAGAGCGACTGATGTCAGTTTATGCCCGCCTACCTCCAATCCGAAAAACAAAAGATAATTCATCCCCTTTCATCTGGGAGGGCCTATAGAGTAGCCGCGACCTGTCATCCGCCCGCTCCACTCATTGTGGCCCTCGACTGGTTACCAAGTTGCTTAAGTGGCCCTCGCTCTTCAAAAGGTTGGGCACCCTTGCTCTAGACCAACTTTCTAAACAAAGGGCCATTTTATCCTTCAGATTTTACGTGAGTCAGACGGAGGCCAGCAGGAGTGGAAATTTCCTGGTAAAAGTGCGAAAGTGGGATTAAACATCACAACATTTGGTTTAAGGTGGAGGAATGGTGCCCCATCGTTGGTTTAATTGGGAAGAATACTGTCCCATTGTTGGTGCCAGTGCGAGAAATGGTGCCCCATTGCTGATGTCAGTACGCAGAATAGTGTCTCATATCAGTGGGAGAATAGTGCCCCAAGGGCTGGCTAAAGGCAAGCAAAGGGCTGCATCTGGCCCTCGGCCCGAAGTTTGGAGGCCATTGCTCTAGACTGCGTCTGTGTTTGTCCGTATGCTTGGAACTGGTGTCTGGGCCTAGAAGCCTGTGGACTGGTAAGGGAAAACTGGGTCATTCTTGCCAGTCCCTCTGGGGTTAGGCTACAATATCTTCTAATCTATTTGCTAATGCTAAATTAAAAATAATTAATGTTGATCGAGAAAATATAGTTCCACTTTTAATACCTATTTTTCGTCTCTGTTTTATAAGTCACATGACCCCCCTCCCCCCTACTATTTCTGGGCCTGGGTGGTGGGCAGTGTTGCCAACTCTCTGTAAATTTACAAACAGTTGGTAAAATCAGTAATTTTTGCAACCTGCATGTCTGTAATGGAAATTCACAGACAGACACAAACATTATGAAATTTAGAAAGTGATTGTAAATGTATTGAAAGTTAGCAACCCTGTAGGTGGGAGAAACCATGCCACTGCATATCAGGCGGCCAGTGTACACTCTTCTAGCCTGCAGTCAATGGCAATGATAGCAATCTACTATTATACCCTCTCTCCCCTCCCCCATCAGACTTCCACCTGCCTACATTGCTTTTCTCACTGTCTGACAAGGCAGATATTAGCATGAATTGACAGGTGTTGTTCAGGGGGAAATGTTACTTCACACTTTGTTATATAAAATTCTATGAGTAGGTATTATGACACAAACACCATCCCCAGGCAGTATAAAAAAAATCATCACAAGGATTTAAAGCCTAAATTAGATGAAATTAAAAATAAATAAAAATGAATAAGAAGGTTCCATTTTGCTGGTACTTACTGTCCTTCCAGTGCTGCAGGGGTTAATATGAGTGCTGGGCCTGTGATAGACACTTATTAAGAGTTCTGACCATGCCAACCAGTGACAGATGCTCATGTAGGTGTGCCGCCCCCCTAATCCATGCGCCCAGCCTCTAATCTACATTCCTGGACGCATGGATTGCAATGTTTTTTTAGAAGCACATGATTAGAGCCGAGGTTCTAATTAGGTTCAAAAAGGGTCGGCTTGGGGCACACACCACTGCGCCCGAAGCCCACCCAGTTGTGTGGCATTAAGGAATTAATATTCGCCAATGTCTTCCTATTTCGGCCAATCCTAATGCCGCGTACACACGATCATTTTTCGGCATGAAAGAAAACATTGGGGTAGATTCAGTAACATCTGCGCTTTTTTTACGTAGGCGCAGGGCACCGTTTTTTGCCCTGCGCCCCCGCAAATTTACTGCGCTACCCGCGATTCACGGAGCAGTAGCTCCGTAAATTGCGTGTGCGCTCTTCAAAATTGCCCGGCGTAAGCGCGCGCAATTTAAATGATCCCGTAGGGGGCGGGAATCATTTAAATTAGGCGCGTTCCCGCGCCGATCGTAGAGCACATGCTCCGTCTGGAAACTTTCCCGACGTGCATTGCGGCAAATGACGTCGCAAGGACGTCATTTGCTTCAAAGTGAACGTGAATGGCGTCCAGCGCCATTCACGAATCACTTACGAAAACTATGTAAAGTTCAAATTTCCCGACGCGGGAACGACGGGAATACGTAACAATGGCTGCCCCTGCTAATAGCTGGGGCAGCCTTACGCGAAAACCGACATACGCAAACGGCGTAAACTGCGTACGCAGGGCTCGCGTAACGTTGTGAATCGGCGTTAGTATGCAATTTGCATACTATACACTGAGCACAACGGGAACGCCACCTAGCGGCCATCGCAAGAATGCAGCCTAAGATATGCGGGCATAAGAGCCTTATGCCACGCATATCTTAGGCTGCAGTCGGCGTAACGAGGTTCCTGAATCAGGAGCATTCGTTACGCTGGCGCAAGTAAGCAATTGCGCTGCGTAACTATGGTTACGCAGGCGCAATTGCTCTCTGAATCCGGGCCATTGTTTTTAAAAAACGTCATTTAAAATGATCGTGTGTGGGCTGCACATCGTTTTTCGGGTTGTAAAAATTGATCGTGTGTGGGCTAAAACAACGTTTTAAACCCGTGCATGCCCAGAAGCGAGTTATGAGACGGGAGCGCTCGTCGTACGTGTTGTACGTCACCACGCTTTGTTCATCATTTTTCAAAAACGATGGTGTGTGGGCAACATCGTTTTTAATGATGAAGTTGGAAAAACTTCATTTTTTGGACATGCTGAAAAATTTCATTTTTTTTCTTGCCGAAAAACGACCGTGTGTACGCGGCATTAGACTCTTCACCACACACAGCCACAAAGGCAAGAGAATCCTTGTTGGGCAGTGTATTAGTTAATTTGCATTTAATTAAAATGGTTCGAAGAATGTCAGTTAAAATGGTCGGCCCTCACGCATGTTCACATAATCAAATCTGTCCCTCTTTGAAAAAAAGTTTGGACACCCCTGGTTTACATGCTCATCACAAAAGTCTGTCAGACAATGTGCACACGAGACCGGAATTAGCAGATCAAGCATACAACGTATGAAGAGAGCACACTGGAAATTGTTCATCCCGAGACCATGAACAAAGATGACCATGATCGGAGAATGAAGTACTGCAATTCCTGTGACACTCTAGTCAATGTTGTTCACACTGTAGTTTGCCGAAATCAAGTGGCTGCATGCTAATGGTGACCTCTTTGAGCACCTAATGTGATTGCATAATTCAGAAATGACTTTCAGCTACCCTTTGATGTTTATAATCTAGTAATACAATTTTTATGCATAGATTTTTCATGTTGAAGTGTGTACACATTTTCTTTGGGCCCCTCTGTTTATAAATGTAGCGATGGCCCCGTGGGGTCGCTGCGTGTTTCAACATCCACACATTTCACCCTGCTGGTCAGACATCCATGTTGGCACACTTTCCCAGACAATGAATAGTCTCTTGCTTGTTTTCGTTGTTGTTTTTTATTGGGGGATTAACTTGGATGGGGAAAAGGGACATGGGATGTCCAGATAATGAACACTTCCTAATAGAATAAAAATAGTTGCGTCTAGATCTGACAGTCTCTCCCTCTGCACATCTCCTCCAGCACAATACTTGAGATCAGTGGCGGTTCGTCCATAGAGGGCGCTGGAGCGCCGCCCCCTCTGGCTCTCACCGCCACTGAGTCTAATAACATAGATTCATGCATTGCACGAATCTATGTTATTATCGCCGCTGCCGCTGTTCTATTCAGATGGTCGGCGCTCATGTCCGTCCATCTGAATAACGGCAGCTGGTTGGCTGTTCCGAGTACAGCCCTCGGGTCCCGGAAGCTTATACAAGGAACGCACTAGGGATGCGCTCCTTGGATAAGACTGACAGGCGTCTCAGCCAATCAGGTTGGCCAATTCTGGCTACCGGTAACCTGATTGGCTGAGACGCCTGTCAGTCATTGAGGGCGGTAGAAGACATCGAGGGACGTGGATGGCTGACTCCAGCAAAGGTAAGTGCCGGGCGGGGGGGGGAAAGGGGCACTTTACAGGGCACAGTGGCGACAAAGGGCACTACTAGGAATGTATGGATGAAGCTACATTAACATTTTCCACAACAAAGTAGCTAAGAACGTTCTAAATCCACCATAACTATAATAATTACGAAATGCCTGATAGTATCAGGCTGATACAGGGGGTGACAACTCTTACACATCAAATGTGGCATTCTCTTCCTCATCAGACTGCTATTCTTGAATAAATATTAGAAGATATGGTTTTATTGATGGCACAGTGGCTGCGTTTGATGGCATGGCACAGTGGTGACAATTGATGGCACAGTGGCTGCGTTTGATGGCATGGCACAGTGGTGACAATTGATGGCATAGTGGCTGCGTTTGATGGCATGGCACAGTGGTGACAATTGATGGCACAGTGGCTGCATTTGATGGGCACAGTGAGACTGCAATTTTTTTTTTTTCGTTTGCGCCCCCCCAAAAATGTTGAGCACCAGCCGCCACTGCTTGAGATCACTTGCTTCACTTCACTGTCCAAATCTAGATTTCTGTCACATTAGCACATGGCTAGGCCTCACTCTGAATAAGTCCTACTATTTTCCTGAGAGCCAATTACAGGCAGGGATCTGCAGTCCCCTCTGAGGTAGCAACCATTTTTGTTGAATAGAATAAATGTGCTAATTGATACTTGATGAATTACTGATCCCAGCATGTCCAAATGCAAATCCTGCCAGCCCTCCTGGCTGCAGCGACTTGACTTCACAACAACCCCACAGTCTCTCCCTCTGGCTCCACATCCAACTCCTGGCATGTCTCTTCCAGAGCTTTCCACTGTGCTTTTCACTCCTGGAATGGCTTACTCCGGACATACTTCCATACTGTTCTCTTTCTTGCTCCTGTTCAAGGACACCTATCAATAACCGTGTAATGAGAGGCTCCCTCCTAGCTCCTGAGCTTCTGGCCTGAGGTACACACTCCCCCCCCCCCCCCCCAGAAACAGGGTTCCCTCAGACCACGACAGTCTAACACACCATCATCCAGTTCATCCACCCGACAACTCCTCCCCCAGCAGGCTGACCATGGGTATATATAGGAGGCCTACCCCCTGCCAATCCCAGTTGGGGATTGGTCAGGGCTCCCACATGCACCCCATGCCACTCCAGCTCTCAGCCCTACCCCTTTTACCCCTTCTCCCTGGAAACAGAGGAGGCACCCAGGAGCTGAAACACGTCAGTAACCTGCTGCTACACTAAACAACTAAACCTACACTAGCACCTACCCACCTAAGGTAGAGGGTGCTACATAAAGACTCCAAAGCAGTCCATTCACCAGGGCTAGTTAATCCAATGAGCAGAAGCAGTCTCTGTATACATGATGAAACAAAGGAAAAGTGCCTGCAGGCTGTTTTTAAACGTTAATGGAACCAAGAATGCCAAAAATGGCCACTCACATCTTGTACACCGAGAAGGGAGCTGAAGAGCAACGCGTTTCTGACCATGTAATGTTGTAAGTACAGGCATGCACGCTTCTTCATCAAGTTTAGGGAAGGATAGTGATGTGCCCTATTATATAGGCTGACCAGCGTGGGACAACAAAGCCAGCCCTCTTCACAGTGATGTCATCACGCTGCGATCCAGCACCATCTTGAAGGATTCTGGTTTCCCCATACACCTACCACTGTGGCAGCAGACGCCGGTGGCTCCTTGGTGGATATAACCCCCTGCGTCCTGGAAATTTATAGTGATGAGCTTATCATTCATGTACACAATGTGAGTGGCCATTTTTGGCAATCATGTTTTTTTTTTTTAATACAGCCTGCACCTTTTTGTTTTTGTCTGATCATGCAGCAGCCCTGGCTGCTCCTCTGAAAAGCAGTCCATGGTGGATCACTTTTCAGGGGATGGGTTGTGTTGGGCAGAAGTACAGCCCTGAGCAACTGCATGTCCTTGCTTAGGTGGGAGGTCAGTTGGTGGTAAAACTGCAGCTCAAGCTCCTGATTTAGCGCCGCCCATGTGAACCAACCCTTAGATGACTTACCTAGCAGATGATAAGTTCAGCAATGTGTAGACTCTGAGGGTAGGTTCACACATGTGCAGGTGCGTGTGTAAATTGTGCACGTTCCTGCATTCAAAATGCCCTGTTTTACAGGCGCGCAGGGCTGCCATTAATTCTTAATGGCTTCCCCACACATTGAAAATGTGGCTGCTGTGCCCATGCAAACGTGGTAACACTTACAGGCACGAAAACACATAGGGCCAGATTCTTGTATATTCCGCGGCGGCGTAGCGTAAGCCATTTACACTACGCCGCCGCAAATTACTGGAGAAAGTGCCGTATTCTCCAAGCACTTGCTCCGTAATTTGCGGCGGCGTAGTTTAAATGGCCCGGTGTAAGGCCGCGTAATTCGAAGGGGGCGGCTTGTATTTAAATTAAGCGCGCCCCCGCGCCGAGCGAACTGCGCATGCACCGGGCGGAAAAATAGCCCAGTGCGCATGCTCCAGCTCACGACGGAAAACGTCAATGACGCCGACGTGAACGTCATTGAAGTCGTATTCGCGGACGACTTAGGAAAACGACGTAAACAACGGAAAAAGCCGACGCTGACCCGACGCCATACTTAAAGGAGTTCTCTGAGCTAAAACTTTTAACCCCCGCTGTGCCCGGGCTGTAAAACTATACAAAATAAACCTTCACTTACCTGCCTACGATCCCCCGTTGTTCCGATATCGCCGTCCCGTTCTCCGGTCCCGGTCTCTTCCACTTCCTGGGGGTCGGTGACTCACAGTGCGCTCAGCCTATCAGCGGCCGCGACGGGACATTGCTGCGGCCGCTGATAGGCTGAGCGCACTGTGAGTCACCGACCCCCAGGAAGTGGAAGAGACCGGGACCGGAGAACGGGACGGCGATATCGGAACAACGGGGGATCGTAGGCAGGTAAGTGAAGGTTTATTTTGTATAGTTTTACAGCCCGGGCACAGCGGGGGTTAAAAGTTTTAGCTCAGGGAACTCCTTTAACATGGCATACGACGGACCTTCGTAAACTTGCCCCTCATATAGCAGGGGCAAGTTTACGCTTACGGAGACGTCGTAAAATCACTGCGCCGTCCGCGCGTACGTTCGGGAATCTCGCGTAACTAGCTAATTTGCATAGACGACGGGGAAAACGACGATGCGACACCTAGCGGCGGGAAAAAAAATTGCATTTAAGATCTGACAGCGTAAGAGCCTTACGCCTGTCAGATCTAATGGGTATCTATGCGTAACTGATTCTAAGAATCAGTCGCATAGATACGCGGGGCCAGATTAGGACTTACGACGGCGCAAATGGCGTTGCGCCGTCGTAAGCCTTTTAAGAATCTGGCCCATAGATGTGAACCTATACTTAGAATTTCTCACTTCTAAACCTGCCATCTGAATCTAATCACATCTGCGGTTTTTACATTTGTTACCTTTGATGGAGGATTTGATACAGGGTTGCAGAGGGAGAGAAATTTGATACTTGATGTTTGATGGAAAGCATTCAATGGTACAGATATAAGTGCTTTTATGCAGTACCAGAGTGTAAGAGCTGTTTGAATTGTGTTATTCATTTTTAAGCATCGCTTTGGGGATTAGTTTGTTTCAGTATAGCTGCTGCATATATTGGACTTCTTTCTTTTTATTTGCACATCAGGATTATTGTACTTGCTACTTATCCTGTCGCTGTGGTCAGTGTGCAGAAGGGTAGCTACTCTACACGGAGCATGGAAGTTCACTGCTATCACTGCAGTACCAACTATTGTGTAACCAGGAGCTGGATCCTTACATTTTCCCGCAATCTGAAGAAGCTGTGTAATGCTGTTACCAGTTAGCTGTTTCCCCCTAGTGTTCCAGTTTAGCTGTTATTTGAATAGAGGTAAAGCAAGGCATCTTGGGACATGTAGTCTAGTTGGAAAGGATTCACCCTCTGGCTGCATTGTGTGAAACTACAACTACCAGCAAACAACAAAAACCTGGGGAATGCCCAGGGAAAAACCAAGCCTACTTACCGACCAGCTAGCAGACAACCAATTAACCTGTCTAACACTATGCGTTAAAAACAGGGGTCTAGTCCGCACGCATTTGCAAACGCATGCGTGAGCCACAGAGCCGCGCCAAGGCACCCTGTAATATCTGTGGTCCTAACACTAAACAATGAGTGTCCCCACAGTGGAGGCACAGTCATTTTAATGGATAGATAGGGGCAGGTGGACTGAAGGGGAGCCACCCCTTCTTAAAGGTACAAGAGCACACCAAACACCCAGCATATAGCACAGTGGCTGCAAAGGTGTTGGTGCACTGCTGGACACTACAAGCACCACAGGTGAAACACAAACATGTCCACCGCCCCCATCTATAGCTGGCTATCGCAGTAAGTAGCATTGGAAGGCTAAAACAGATAACAACAAAAACCTGGGGAATGCCCAGGGAAAAACCAAGCCTACTTACCGACCAGCTAGCAGACAACCAATTAACCTGTCTACAGTATGCGTTAAAAACAGGGGTCTAGTCCGCACGCATTTGCAAACGCATGCGTGAGCCACAGAGCCGCGCAGAGCTGATGGAGAAGAGCAGATCGCTGAGAGGGACTATAAGAAGCAAGGCTGGGGCCTGGCACGCTCTCTTAGGACTTGCATGGATCTACGTGCAGGGATCTGCTACGCAAAGCTGCAGTTTTTTTGCGGCCTACTTTAATGCCGGGTACACACGAGAGGATTTATCCGCGGATACGGTCCTCCGGACCGTTTCCGCGGATAAATCCTCTGAGGATTTCGATCCGCTGGAGTGTACTCACCATCAGATCGAAATCCGCGCCGAATTCACACCGCGGTGACGTGTCGCGCCGTTGCCGCGATGATGACGCGGCGACGTGCGCGACGCTGTCATATAAGGATATCCATGCATGCGTCGAATCATTATGACGCATGCGAGGGATGGGTTCGGACGGATCGATCCGGTGAGTCTGTACAGACCACCGGATCGATCCGCTGGAGCCGATTCCAGCGGATAGATTTCTTAGCATGCTAAGAAATTTTTATCCGCTGGAAATCGGTCGGCCCGAAATATATCCGCGGATAAATATCCGCTGGATCGTACACACCAGCGGATCTATCCGCTGAAACCGATCCACGGATCAATTTCAGCGGATCAATCCTCTCGTGTGTACGGGGCCTAACAGATTTACTCAGCAGATATTTGGAAGGACGCCTGCAGACAGTTCCTCTTCACTGTTTGGTGGAAACCTGGAGATTGTTTCTGTCCAATCCACCCTGCAGAGTTATCGGATCGGTGTGAGCCGTGGAGCAGTGCAGCAGAGGCTGAAGGAGGTCATCCCTTGAGCCATACACTTGAGAGATCATCATCAACCTCATCAGAATCATCATCCTCTTCATCATTGTCATCATCTCCTGTTTCAGTGTGGTGAGCGGACGATTCCCCACTTTAACAGACACTGGGCCAGATTCTCAAAGGACTTACGACGGCGTATCTCCACGTACGCCGTCGTAAGTCCGAATGCGAGCCGTTGTATCTATGCGCCTGATTCTTAGAATCAGTTACGCATGAATTTGGCCAAGATACGAGCGGCGCAAGTCTCCTACGCCGTCGTATCTTGGGTGCATATTTACGCTGGCCGCAAGGGGCGCTTCTGTAGATTTACGCATTGAATATGTAAATTAGGTAGATACGCCGATTCACGAACGTACTTGCGCCCGCTACGCCGTTTACGTTAGGCTTACGTCCGGCGTAAAGTTACCCCTGCTATATGAGGCGCAGCCAATGCAAAGTATGGACGTCGGAACAAGCGTATCTTTTTACGTTGTTTACGTAAGTCGTACGTGAATGGGGATGTGCGTAGCTTACATTCACGTCACAGGCATTGAGCCGGCGTATCTTAGGGAGTAAATTTGACGTGATACTGAGCATGCGCGCGCATGCGCCGCATGATCGGCGCTTCATTTACATGGGGTCACAGCTCATTTGAATGCAACACGCCCACCTCTTCCAAATTTGAATTACGCGGGCTTACACCGGCCCATTTACGCTACGCCGCCGCAACTTATGGAGCAAGTGCTTCGTGAATACTGCACTTGCCTGTCTAAGTTGCGGAGGCGTAGCGTAAATAGGATACGCTACGCCGGCACAAAGTTACGCCCAGATACGTGAATCTGGCCCACTGTGTATAGACATCTTTCTTCCCTACACTCTGTCATCTTTGATGCCAAGTTTTGCTCCAGTATATCATGGGCACTATATACAGACATCCATGCCATTTATTGATCTGCTGTTGCTTGTAGTTCCACATACCTTAATACCTTTTAAGTCAGTGATCACTGTGAATTCAATTACAAAGCTGACTGATGGTCTGATGTGCCTACACACCATAGGTTAAAAAAAATGATCGTGTCAGAACGCGGTGACGTAAAACACAACGACGTGCTGAAAAAAACGAAGTTCAATGCTTCCAAGCATGCGTCGACTTGATTCTGAGCATGCGTGGATTTTTAACCGATGCTTTTGCATACTAACGATCGGTTTTGACCTATCGGTTAGGCGTCCATCGGTTAAATTTTAAAGCAAGTTCTCATTTTTTTGACCGAAGGATAACTGACCGATGGGGCCCACAAACGATCGGTTTGGACCGATGAAAACGGTCCTTCAGTCCGTTTTCATCGGTTTTGACCGATCGTGTGTACGCGGCCATAATCTACTGGAATAGCTACCCTATTTTAACAAGAAGTATACTTTGCATGCAATTAATAAAGCTAGCCGAAGATATACTGGATTTTCACACAGCAACACTGGACTACTATTGCTTCCCTCCCCACTTTAGGGAATTGTTTGCTAAAAGCATCAAAGCTGCATTTCACCAAGAACTCTCTTTAAAGTGCCATAGTTACTGTTTGTTGGAGTTATATTTGTTTGTCTGTCACTTTGCTGGATCTTATGTGGGGGAAACAGTAGAGAAGGGTTTCCTTTGCTCTCCTGAAGTCCATTCACAGTGGGGTAGATTCTCGTAGGGGCGTGCAATGATACGGCGGCACAGCGTATCGTATTTACGCTACGCCGCCGTAACTTACAGGAGCAAGTGCTGTATTCACAAAGCACTTGCTCCGTAAGTCGCGGCGGCGTAGCGTAAATGGGGCCAGCGTAAGCGCGCGTAATTCAAATGTGGAATGGGGGGCGTGTTTTATGTAAATGTATGATGACCTGACGTGATTGGCGGCATGCGCCGTCCGTGTACATATTCCAGTGTGCATTGCTTCCAAGTACGGCGCAACAACGTATTGGTTTCGACGTGAACGTAAATTACGTCCAGCCCTATTCGCGAACGACTTATGCAAACGACGTAAAAAATTCAAATTTCGAAGCGGGAACGACGTCCATACTTAACATTGGCTGCGCCTCCTAATAGCAGGAACAACGTTACGCCGAAAAAGCCTAAACGCAAACGACGTAAAAAACGAACGCCGGGCGCACGTACGTTTGTGAACCGGCGTATCTAGGAAATTAGCATATTCTACGCCGACAACAACGGAAGCGCCCCTAGCGGCCAGCGTCAGAATGCACCCTAAGATACGACGGCGTAAGAGACTTATGCCAGTCGTATCTTAGGCTAAAGTCGGCATATCTAGCTTTCTGAATACAGAAAGTAGATACGCCGGCGCAGATTTGAATTTATGCGGCGTATCTATGGATACGCCGGCGTAAATTCTCTGCGCTGTTTAATATTTGAACTATAAAGGTGATAGTTATTTTTGCTACTAATTATACCTTATATAAGATAACTTTTGTTGGGGTTGAGCTTAAGTTAATTCTTTGGTTCCTTCTTAATTTATCCTATTGAGTAAACTATTATTGATTTACCTCATTCTGGTGTATTTCATCATTATTATTATTATTATTATTATTGCCTAGGGAAAAAATGTTTGAACCCAGGGTGTCAGAGTTGACAGAGGACTCTCAGGGTCAGGATAGCCAGAGGGGTATTGATCTATCTTGCGACTTGTAATTTGCAGCTTCCACAGTGATCACTGACATGAGATATATATTGTAAGGGGTTCGCTCGGTAGTGGGGTGTGTGACCCCTTGGATGGGTTCACCACACACTGAATTTATACAGACAGGCAGTCGAAGACAGTTGAAAACAAAGATTTTGGTTTATTCTTCCATCTTGCTGGAAACAAGTGCAAGCATCCAAACAGCATCAACAAAATCAAACATAAAATAAACCCTGGCCACTTGGGGCGTCTATCTTCACCACACAGGAACCTATCTATGGAGTCTGGCACAGCCTAGTGCTGGGCAGACACTGCTGGTCATACAGCAGAAAAACAATAGTCTTTAGATTTTTATCACACAGAAAAATCAATCACCTCCTCAGAAGACTTTCAGTACACTGCTCTCCTTACTCACACAGCCTCAGGATGCAGCAATTCAGTGGTAATCCTCTGGATTACTTATAGAGGCCTTAATTGCCTCATTCTGAACAGCTGACGTTTTCCAACGCCCTTAGACCTTTTCTCCGGTGATCTCCACTAGCTGAACTGCTGCGATGTGAAAACAGAAGGTTGATTGAACAGCACAGGCGCCATTTAGGGAATACTGTGGATTTACTGAATAAATACCAACACTTCTGTGATAGGACAAGATTGAGAGTTAGGCCTATGATGTCACAATCTCTGCCTTGTTCAGTCAGAGAATACTCTGCATCCATTGAAATTATGCAAAGCTTTCTCTAAAGGTTGCCCATGCCAAGCGAGCAACCTCCTGTGTTCAGTAAGTAGCAGGACAAGCCACTCAGTACAGTCCCCTGATGCTAGTGGAGATCACTATATACCTGGCCTACTACAGTGGTTTCCAGCTTCCACAGGGACCAAATAGGTATGGCACATACAAACTTACATTGATCCCAGATGAACCGATGTACTGTAACTACCATATATACTCGAGTATAAGCCGAGTTTATCAGCCCTTTTTTTAAGGCTGAAAATACCCCCCTTGGCTTACACTCGAGTCAGTGTACCTGAATTTATTGACAGGCTGCGGGCATCCATTGTTTAAATGTCGCGGTCTCCTCCTGGTCCCTTCTGTGATAGGCGTTTCTCAGCAGACACAGTTCCGCCTATCATAAACGTTTTCTCATCCTTGGACTCAGTTTCCCAGCAGACACTGTGTTCAGTGTTCTGCCAATCACGGATGTCCGAGGATGAAAAGACATCCGTGATTGGCGGAACACTGAACACAGTGTCTGCTGGAAAACTGAGTCCGAGGATGAGAGAACATTCGTGATAGGCGGAACTGTGTCTGCTGAGAAACGTTTATCACAGAAGGGACCAGGAGGAAACCGCGGCTTTTAAACAATGAATGGACGCCCGCAGCCTGTCAATAATTTCAGGTACAGTGAGGATGGGCACAGTGAGGATGGTACAGTGAGGATGGGCACAGTAAGGATGGGCAAAGTGAGGTTGCAATCGGCACAGTGAGAATGGGCACCGTGAGGTTGGCACAGTGAGGATGGGCACAGTGAGGATGGGCAAAGTGAGGTTGCAATCGGCACAGTGAGAATGGGCACAGTGAGGTTGGCACAGTGAGGATGGGCACAGTGAGGTTGCAATCGGCACAGTGAGAATGGGCACAGTGAGGTTGGCACAGTGAGGTTGGCACAGTGAGGTTGCAATGGACACAGTGAGGTTGGGTACAGTGAGGTTGCAATGGGCACAGTGAGGTTGAGCAGTGAGGTTGGCACAGTGAGGATGGGCACAGTGAGGATGGGCACAGTGAGGATGGGCACAGTGAGGATGGGCACAGTGAGGTTGCAATCGGCACAGTGAGAATGGGCACAGTGAGGTTGGCACAGTGAGGATGGACACAGTGAGGTTGCAATGGGCACAGTGGGGTTGGGCACAGTGAGGTTGCAATGGGCACAATGAGGTTGGGCAGTGAGGTTGGCACAGTATGGTTCCAATGGGCACAGTGAGGTTGGGCACAGTGAGGTTGGCACAGTGAGATTGCAATGGGCATAGTGAGGTTGGGCACAGTGAGGTTGCAATGGGCACAGTGAGGTTGGGCACAGTGAGGTTGCAATGGGCACAGTGAAGTTGGGCACAGTGAGGTTGCAATGGACACAGTGAGGCATGCCAATGGACATTGTTGACCCTCTTTTCAACTTACAGTAGCTGCTGCATTCTCACCCTAGGCTTATACTCGAGGCAATACGTTTTCCCAGTTTTTTGTGGTAAAATTAGGTACCTCGGCTTATAGTCGGGTTGGCTTATACTCAAGTATATACGGTACATAAAAATTTCCCGGAATTCAGCTTTAAACAAAAAGACCACCACCAAACCCTTTTCAAAATTGGCAATGTTGTTAGATGTGCATGCAGTGCTGCCAACCCTTGGATATAATAATCAAGTAAATGAAGTACATAAATCCTACAACTGCATGATTTAACCACCATAGGCGATCATGCAATAAACCTACTAATAACTAAGCATAATTGTTTATTCTTGAAGAGATGCCTGTGTATATAGTAAAACATATACTTCAATTTTGAGCACCTTGATGCTGTTACTATAAAATAACAACTGTGGGCCAGATTCACAGTGAGAGTATGCCGGCGTATCTACTGATACACCGGCTTACTTTCAAATTTGCCGCGTCGTATCTTTAGTTTGAATCCTCAAACCAAGATACGACGGCTTCTGGGTTCGATCTGACAGGCGTACGGCTTCGTACGCCTTCGGATCGTAGGTGCAATACTTCGGCGCCCGCTGGGTGGAGTTTGCGTAGTTTTCCGTGTCGGGTATGCTAATTAGCTTTTTCCGACGATCCACGAAGGTACGCGCGGCCGTCGCATTCTCTTACGTCGTCGCTAGTCGGCTTTTCCCGGCGTATAGTTAAAGCTGCTGTTTCGTGGCGTATAGATAGACTTGCCATGTTAAAGTATGGCCGTCGTTCCCGCGTCAAATTTTTTTTTTTTTTGCGTAAGTCGTCCGTGAATAGTAAAGGACGTAACGCACGTCGAAGTTCAAAAAATGACGTCGGTGCGACGTCATTTCGCGCAAAGCACGGCGGGAAATTTCAAGACGGAGCATGAGCATTTCAATCGGCGCGGGGACGCGCTTCATTTAAATGAATCACGCCCCCTACCCGCCCAA
Source organism: Rana temporaria (assembly GCF_905171775.1). Lineage (NCBI taxonomy): Eukaryota > Metazoa > Chordata > Amphibia > Anura > Ranidae > Rana > Rana temporaria. Next base: position 111,656,861 of record NC_053500.1, read on the forward strand.
TTTGAAATATGTGCCGAGAAATACACTACGCCGCCGTAACTTACGGCGCAAAATCTTCCTGGATTCGAAATTCCGCCAGGTAAGATACGGCGGCGTAGCGTATCTCTGATACACTGCGCCAGGGCAATTCTTTGTGAATCTGGCCCTGTATGTCTAATGCCGCGTACAGACGATCGGACATTCCGACAACAAAACCGTGGATTTTTTTATGACGGATGTTGGTTAAACTTGCATTCACGCGGTCACACAAATGTTGTCAGAAATTGCGAACGTAAAAAATGCGGTGACGTACAACATGTACGACGAGCCGAGAATTTCAATAGCCAGTGCGGCTCTTCTGCTTGACTACGAGTATGCGTGGAATTTTGTGCATCGAAATTGTGTACACACGCTCGGAATTTCCGACAACAAGTTTTGTTGTCGGAAAATTTGAGAACCAGCTCTCAAATTTTTGTTGTCGGATGGAGCCTACACACGGTCGGAATTTCCGACAACAAGCTCCCATCAAACATTTGTTGTCAGAAATTCCGACCGTGTGTATGCGGCATAAGAGGAAATGGAGCATCTTGTATATGTCTATCTCTAGCTTTTTGTTGTAACACAGTAACTAAAAAAACACGGTCCATTACTGTTTAACTATATGGAAAATCAACATATGCTTGTATTTCAGCAGCCAGAAGTTGTTTATTCATAAAAGTACTGGAGTGTGCAGTGATCTGGAGCTGCTTAACCAATAGACAGTTATATTGTTTAGGAAAAGACTAAACTTGCTGATGCAGAGAAACGAGAAACCCCAACCCTGCCGTAATCCAGTTTACTCCAACCAAGAAAAAACATCAGCCTATGTGCTTCTGTCCATATGCAAAGTTGATGTACCCGCAGTTAAAAAACAATTAAAGGAGTTGTAAAGGAAAAAAATTTTTTTATGAAATGACTGTTTACAGGGTATAGAGACATGATAGTTAACTGATTCCTTTTAAAAATGATTAAAAATAGATAAAAATCAATCATATAATGTACCTGTAGTTTCTAGTTTCGTTTTTGCATGTTGTTTCCTGCTTCTGTGATGTACAGAGCCACAGAGCCAATACAGGGCAGTGATGGTTTGGAAAACAAAACTGATTGGTGCTGTGGGGTTTTAGACACACATAGGTAGATTCAGGTACCTGGGTGCAAACTTGCGGCGGCGTAGCTTAGCCTGTTTAGGCTACGCCGCCGTAAGTTAGCTAGGCAAGTACATGATTCTCAATGTACTTGCCTGCTATTATACGGCGGCATAGCCTAAAGCGTGCGGGCGTAAGGGCGCTGAATTTAAATGTCTTGGAGGGGGGCGTGTTGTATGATAATGAGGCTTGACCTCACCTTTTTGACGTTTTTTTTAAAATGCGAATGCGCCGGGCGCCTACACTTCCCAGGGTGCATTGCGGCTAAGTACGCCGCACGGGCCTATTGATTTCGACGTGAACATAAACGACGTAAATCCCGATTCGCGGACGACTTACGCAAACGACGTAAAAAATTTGAATCTCGCGGCGGGAACGGCGGCCATACTTTAACATTGTTATTCCACCTAATAGATGGAATAACTTTAGGCCTGTAATGCGCTACGGAAACGGCGTAAAACTACTGCAGCGGCCGGGCGTACGTTCCTGAATCGGCGTATCTCCTAATTTACATATTCTACGCCGACCGCAATGAAAGCGCCACCTAGCGGCCATCCAAAATATTGCAATCTAAGATAGGACGGCGCAAGCCATCTTATCTTAGATATGTTTAAGCGTATCTCTGTTTGAGCATACGCTTAAACATAGGTCGGCGTAGATTCTGAGTTAGGTCGACTTATCTACTGATAAGTCGGCCTAACTCTTACTGAATCTACCTAACAGTAATCACACCTCCTTGATTAGTGACCACAGAGAGAAAGCTCCCAGTACTGTGGTTATCAGGAAACAGACAACCAGGAAGTGTGGAGATCAGAGAAGAATTACAGCAACTTGAGAGCAAAAACGAACAATGAGGACATGAAAACAGCACTGCATTAAGGTAAAGGAAGCTATTAAGATAAAAAAAAATCCTTTACAAACCCTTTAAACCCTTTGTTTAAATCTGCTATATAGATCCCAGTTGCATCAAATCAAAAGGTTGGTATATCTTACATTGTCTTCCTGTATTTCTTTCTAAAGGAGCCACAGCCTCAAAATAAAAGCCAGTCCCCTGCCAGCAGGAACCTTTGCTCTCTGGGTAGAAGCAGTGCCAGCATGCCCCCTACTCAGGCCCCATACACACCATAGAATCTATCCGCAGATAAATCCCATCAAATGGGTTTCTGCGGATAGATTCTATGGTGTGTACACGCCAACGGATATTTATCCGCAGAGAAATCTCCCCTGGGATGGATTTCCAGCAGATGGATATTTGCTGACATGCACAACAAATCCATCTGCTGGAATCCATTCCAACGGATGGATCCGCTCGTCTGTACAGACTTACCGGATCCATCCGTCTAAAGGGATTCCCCGCACGCGTCGTAATGATTTGACGCATGAGTGGAATTCCTTATATGACAGCGTCGCGCCCGTCGCCGCGTCATAATAGCGGCGACGGCGCGACACGTCATCGGCAGAGGATTTCAGCGCGGATTTCAATGCGATGGTGTGTACACGCCATCGCATAGAAATCCTCTTAAATCCTCGAGAGGATTTATCCGCGGATACGGTCCGCTGGACCGTATCTGCGGATAAATCCTCTCGTGTGTATGGGGCCTTAGTCAGACGTATAACTCTGCAAATTTCATGCTTCCCAATGAGGGGAATTGTGTAAAAGGAGATTTCCAATTCTTCGAAAATTACACTCTCAATTCCCAGATAGCAAGCAATTGTGCTGCAAGTTTGAAAATGACTTGCTAAGCTCTTGCTAGACTTGTCAGGCTTCACAAGTTTGTTGCAGAATTGCACAAGTTCGTATTGCATGATTCCAGATCAACTTTCTTTGCAAACATTCTGAAAGTCTAATGCAAATTCTGGCTCAGTTATGTTGTGCAATAGTCATCCCACCACAGGGGGTCACTCTTTCTAAATTTCATGCTGTAGACTTGCGTAGATCTCTTGCTGTAGACTCACCACTGCAACCTTTCTCTTGCTAGAGACTTGTCACGCAAATTTGCCACAAATTGGAAAAGTGTCCACTAGAACTTGTGCTTCAAGTGATCTGCAAGTGTACAACTTGGCTGTGAAAATGTGCAGCAAGTTAATAGATTTGATTCAACCCTGCCACAAATTTGTGGCAAGTTATCCTTGCTATCTGGGTTACTATTGTGTCTAAAGGTCAGGAAGTGAAGCAAAATCTCCCTAATAGAACACAAAAACACTTTAACCAGTTAAGGACCCCTTCACGCCGATATACGTTGGCAGAAGGGCACGGCTGGGCACAGGCACGTACAGGTACGTCGCCTTTAAGAGCCCAGCCGTGGGTCGCGAGCATGTCAACGGCGGCACGCTCGCGACCTAGTCCTAAACTCTGTCACCCCGCGCCCGGGACCCGCGGACCCGATCGCCGCCGGTGTCCCACGATCGGGTCACAGGAGCTGAAGAACGGAGAGAGGTGAGTGTAAACAAACCTTGCCCGTTCTTCTCTGTGGCTTGTTACTGATCCCTGTCATTGGGAACGTCGATCAGTGATGTCACACGTCCAGCCACGCCCCCCCTACAGTAAAAAAAAAAAACAGTAGCACACACTTAACCCCTTAGCGCCTCCTAGTGGTTAACCCCTTCACTGCCATTGTCATTTTCACAGTAATCAGTGCATTTTTATAGCACTTTTCGCTGTGAAAATGACAGTGGTCCCAAAAATGTGTCAAAAGTGTCCGATGTGTCCGCCATAATGTCTGATCGCCGCCATTAGTAGTAACAAAATAAAAATATTAATAAAAATGCCATAAAACTATCCCCTATTTTGTAAACGCTATAACTTTTGCGCAAACCAATCAATAAACACTTATTGCGATTTATTTTTACCAAAAATATGTAGAAGAATACAAGGAAAAACTATATTTTTTATACTTTTTTGGGGGGTATTTATTATAGCAAAAAGTAAAAAGTATTGAATTTTTTTTAACCACTTCCTTACTGGGCACTTAAACCCCCTTCCTGCCCAGAGGACTTTTTGCAATTCGGCACTGCGTCGCTTTAACTGACAATTGCGCGGTCGTGCGACGTGGCTCCCAAACTAAATTGACGTCCTTTTTTTCCCACAAATAGAGCTTTCTTTTGGTGGTATTTGATCACCTCTGCGGTTTTTATTTTTTGCGCTATAAACAAAAATAGAGCGACAATTTTGAAAAAAAATAAATAAAATTTTACTTGTTGCTATAATAAATAGCTCAATTTTTTTTATTTCTTTTTTTTTTATCCTCAGTCTAGGCCGATACGTATTCTACATATTTTTAGTAAAAAAAAAATCGCAATAAGCGACTGGTTTGCACAAAAGTTATAGCGCCTACAAAATAAGGGACAGAATTATTATTTTTTATTATTTTTTTTTACTAGTAATGGCGGCAATCTGCGATTTTTATTGCGACTGCGACATTATGGCGGACACATCGGACACATTTTTGGCACCATTCACATTTATAGTGCAATCAGTGCTATAAATATGCACTAATTACAGTATAAATGTGACTGGCAGGGAAGGGGTTAACACTAGGGGGTGAGGAAGGGGTTAAATGTGTACCCTATATAGTGTTCTAACTGTGGGGGAAGGGGGGTGACTGGGGGGGGGGGGGTGACCGATCTGTGTCTCTATGTACAAGAGACACAGATCGGTCTCCTCTCTCCCTGACAGCACCGCTGTCTGTGAGAGCCGGGAATGAGAAATTATCTCATATTTAAACATATGAGATCATCTCTCATTGGCCGCACAGGTCGCCTAGTAAACGGCCACTCCGATTGGCCGTTCACGGCGATCTGTGATTGGCTGTGTCCAAGGGACACGGCCAGCACAGAAGTTCCCCGCTGCGCGCTCGGGAGCGCGTGCGGGGAACGCGGAAAGGGGCGGACGTCAAATGACGGCGCCCCAGAGAAGTAGAACCACCCTGAGGCCGTATATAGTCGTACGGCCGTCGGGAAGTAGATAAATTGTCGCTTTCTTTTTGTTTATAGCGCAAAAAATAAAAACCGCAGAGGTGATCAAATACCACCAAAAGAAAGCTCTATTTGTGGGAAAAAAAGGGACGCCAATTTTGTTTAGGAGCCACATCGCACGACCGCGCAATTGTCAGTTAAAGTGACGCAGTGCCGAATCACAAAAAGTGGCCAGGTCCTTTACCTGCATAATGGTCTGGGTCTTAAGTGGTTAACAGGCAAGCTCACAATCCTTATATTGTTGCATAGTTTTATGTTGCGGTGTTCCACACTTCAGCCACTGAGATCTGATATTGTGCAAAAACGAGTCCCTTTAAATCCTCCAGTTATATAATTCATATAAAAACACTATCCTGTTTATCAATTTTTCCAAAAAAAAAGAGAGTTCTTTTGTGGAACTAGGATAAGGAAGCAGTGTCTTTAGCTGTTATGGCTTGCAGTGTACCTCTGCTATGCAGCTCAATTTTATAAACCAAAAAGCGTTCTATGGTCTTCTTATGTGAAGCACGTTGTTGTCTTTCCTTTCCCCAAGCATTTTGCAGCTGTTTCCTTGAGATGTGTGTATATATGTCTTACCACTCAATCAGTTCATCAATGGATACTTCTTGCTTGGGCAGCACTCCTATCATACCCTCTGGCTGGCTGTTAGTAGCTCTAATCAGAACTAGTTCTGAGCTTGGAAATATGAAGGTTGGATACACGGGGGCGGGCCGATGCTGCAGAAATATACCGGCTTTTCTGTAGCTCTAGGTGTGTCAATTAGGGACGAGGAAAATTGTTGTCGCTAAATTTCTTTAGAAAAATAGTTTCAGAAAGTTAACATTGCAAGTCCATAGAAAAGTCAACATTAAAGTGCATGCATCTAAAAGGTGCTATCCCACACTAACTATGCTACCTGTGTATACAATATAAATTGAATGGGTAAAATTGTGTCAAATAAACAATTAACTGTTGCTGCGCCTACCCCTTAAAGTGGTTGTATACCCATTCTGATGACTTTTTTTTTTTTTTATGTGGACAATTGCAGGTTTTATAATCATTTGCATTAGAAGAATGTCTCCTTGCCTGACTTCCTTGCAAGATATATGTATAAGTGGCTTATGACGTAGCCCGCGCTTGCACCGTTTGTCCAAATTTTCCGGCAGGCCGAGACCCTGCTGGAAAAATGCAGTGTCTATGCCGAGGCTGCGTCATTTCCTATTGTCGACGTCAGCCCCGACATCCCACCATGCCAGCCAGGGCCGATCCTAGGCAGGGTGCACAGGGTGCATTGCACCCAGGCGCCTGCAGAGGTGGGGGCGCCGAACATCTAACAGACTCTCTAAGAGAAGCCCTCTCTGTGTCCATCAGAGGCCCCCCTCCAGGTCCCAATAAAGTACTCTGCTTCTCTTCCTGTATTTTGTTTATTGTTAAGAGATCATGTAAGGATCCCAGGGTAATGAAGACTTTGTGGGGAAGCATCTCTGCGGTTGAGTCATTGCCATAGAAACATTTGTAAGTGGGAGGAGTTGGTAAAATTACGACGCCCATGTGGGGTCGCCAGAAATATTTCTGCACCCTAGGATCGGCCCTGATGCCAGCAACAGGATATTCTCTGGTTCGCTCGACCGTTCGTTTTTATAGTAACCGGAAACTAAGAAGAGGCTTAGATACTGCAATTAGTTAACATGCGCGAGATTACAGAGAGAAAAATGTAATGCGGGCGGAAGTAAATCAGAATACACACACGGAAAACCACACAACGGCTATGACACAGCAGCAGCGTTTCAAATATACAGTCTTTTTACAGTAAAAAAGATTTATGGGCTTACTCTTAGTGCCCATTTTATTCTCAATACACATGTAGATTGTAATATTGGTTAAATTGTTTATTTTGACGAGTTTACCACCGCTTTAAAAGGCATCAAATTACAGATTAGACATTCTTATAATATGTAAAAAAAAAGTTAGTTTTTGTTTCCATCTTTTACACTTTCAGAATTACAGAAAACAAAAAAATGTCATCTGCAAAAGTTTGGGCACCCTGCAGAGTTAATATCTTGTACTGCCCCCTTTGGCAAGTATCACAGCTTGTAAACGCTTTTTGTAGCCAGCCAAGAGTCTTTCAATTCTTGTTTGAGGTATCTTTGCCCATTCTTCCTTACAAATATCTTCCAGTTCTTTGAGATTTCTGGGCTGTCTGTCACACACTGCTCTTTTAAGGTCTATCCATAGATTTTCAATTATGTTGAGGTCAGGAGATTGTGATGGCCATGGCAAAACCTTCAGTTTACGCCTCTTGATGTAATCCCCCGTAGATTTTGAGGTGTGTTTAGGATCATTATCCATTTGTAGAAGCCATCCTATCTTTAACTTCAGCTTTTTCACAGATGGCATCAAGTTACCATCCAAAATTTGCTGAAATTTTATTGAATCCACTTTTTCTTCTACTCATGAAATGTTCCCTGTGCCACTGGCTGCAATACAACCCCAAAGCATGATTGATCCACCCCCATGCTTAACAGTACCTTTGCTCATTCCGGCCAAAAAGTTCTATTTTAACCTCATCGGTCCACAGAACTTGTTTTCAAAACGCATCAGGCTTGTCTATATGTTCATTTGCAAAGTTCAAACGCTGATTTTTGTGGTGAGGACGTAGAAGAGGTTTTCTTCTGATGACTCTTCCATGAAGACCATATTTGTACAAGTATCTCTTTATAGTGGAATAGTGTACCACAACTCCAGTGTCTGCCAGATCTTTCTGGAGGCATCGTGCAGTCAAACGTGGGTTTTAAATTGCTTTTCACACAATCCTGTGAGCTGTTCTGTCTGATATTTTTCTTGGTCTTCCAGATCTTGCTTTAACTTACACTGTTCCTGATGACTGCCATCTCTTAATTACATTCCGAACAGAGGATATTGACATCTGAAAACGCTTTGCTATCTTCTTATAGCCTTCTGCAGCTTTGTGAGCATCAACTATTTTCAGTTTCAGTTTTCTAGACAATTGCTTAGAAGAACCCATTTTGCTGATTGTTGGGGCAAGGTCAGATGAGTCTGGGCATTTAAAACCTTTGAGATTGACATCAGCTGGTCTTCCCAGACGATGATTGAGAACAATCCATGACACTGGCAGGTCTCAGCTTTGCAAAGGGGGTGCCCATACTTTTGAAGATGCCATTTTTTTGTTTCCTGTAATTTTGAAAGTGTAAATGATGGAAACAAAATCTAACTTTTTTTGACATATTATAAGAATGTCTAATCTGTAATTTGATGCCTTTTGGAGATTTTTCCATCTTTCCTTGGCTTCGTTATGCACATTAATACAAATTTTTACCTGGGGTGCCCAAACTTTCGACCCCCACTGTGTATATATATATATATATATTCATATAATGATAAAATTAATACGATTCTGTGCTTAGGATTATGTTGGGCTGCTGTTTTAAATTACTTTTTTTCCTTCAGAAATAACACTTGTGCAAGGACAATTCTAAACACGGGAAACATGCGCTACTTTACATGAATACTTTAGACACCTCCAGGTACGAAATTTAAAGGAATATTTCACTTTTATTGTTTCACTTTAAGCATTATTAACCACTTAAGCCCCGGGCCATTTTGTTGCTAAAGGACCAGGCCCCTTTTTGCGGTTCGGTACTGCGTCGCTTTAACTGACAATTGCGCGGTCGTGCGACGTGGCTCCCAAACAAGATTGACATCCTTTACTTCCCACAAATAGAGATTTCTTTCCTGAAGACATGTCAAACGAAACGGACGTAGAGGCGTCACGTACGGAGGTCACCTCCGGTTCCCTTGGGCTCACTGCGGTGCAGGGTGGAACGCACGCCAGCGCACACGAGTCGGGACCATCTCCTCAAATTTGATGCTATGCCATCCAGCCTCAGTGCCGGGCCTTGAGCACTCCTAAAGTTAGCAGCCATTTGGCTTTTTCTTTGAACATTTTTAAGTTTAGTAAACGGGATTACACTATTTCGGACCTTATCTTCGTATTTGCATATGCCGTCCTGAGTCTCCGTGGGTTATGAGGTTGTTCCATTATCTGCCTATTTCATCTGTTAATAGCAAAGTCCAACTTGCTATGAAGCACATTTGACCACTTTTTCCAGTAAAAGGGTCAACTACTTGTGGTAAGCTGCCATCTTTTGAGCACTTTTGTGCTCAGCTTTTATCACTGGATATTATTTCACTGGATGTTTGTGGCAATTGTTGTTGATTTTGCAGTACACTACAGTTCTATGGACTGATAGCAGCACATGAATTTATTGAATTTATGTTATTGTGATTATTTATGGAATATTGTTAATATATTCTTTGTTTTTCACTTAATAATCACTTAATAATCACTAATTATCAAGTTTATCTATTAGGTACCTGTAACGTTGGTGACTAGATGATATTTAGGTTATATTAGGTAGGCTGGTGTTTCACTTGCTGTTCATTTATATATTAATTTATTTTTGATTATAGTTATAATTGTATTTATTAGCTATTAGCGCACTCACCCGTTTTTTTAATCCACTTTGTAGCAGTGGTATCCACTGTTTTTTTGAGGTGCAGCTCATATTTAGTTTAATTCTTTGTTTAATTGCACATTTGGCGCAAGATACATTTTTTTTTTATTTGATCACCTCTGCGGTTTTTATTTTTTGCGCTATAAACAAAAATAGAGCGCCAATTTTGAAAAAAATTCTATATTTTTAACTTTTTGCTATAATAAATATCCCCCCCAAAAAAAAAATGTCCTCAGTTTAGGCCGATACATATTCTTCTATATATTTTTGGTATTAAAAATCACAATAAGTGATTGGTTTGCGCAAAAGTTATAGCATCTATAAAATAGGGGATAGTTTATGGCATTTTTAGTAACATATTTTTTTTTACTAGTAATGGCGGCGATCAGTGATTTTTATCATGACTGCGACATTATGGCGGACACATCGGACACTTTTGACACCATTGTCATTTTTACAGCCATCAGTGCTATAAAAATGCACTGATTACTGTAAAAATTACACTGGTAGTGAAGGGATTAACCTGTAGGGGGCGCTAAAGGGGTTAAGTGTGCCCTAGTGAGTGATTCTTACTGTGTGGGGGCGTGGCTTTGCATGTGATGTCACTGATCATCGTTCCCTATGACAGTGACACAGACTATCAGTGACACTCTCACTAGGAAGAACGGGGAAAGGTTTGTTTACACTTACCTATCCCCGTTCTTCAGCTCTGTGACCCGATCGCGGCACACCGGCGGCGATCGGGTACGTGATCCCGCGGGCGCGGTTACGGAGCTTACGACCGGGTCGTGCGCGCCGCTGCTGGGCTCTTAAAGAGGACGTACCTATACGTCCTTTTGCCCAGCCGTGCCGCTCTGCCGACATATATCGTCGTTAGGCGGTCCTTAAAGGGTGACTAAAGGAATTTTTTTTTTGCTGAAATGACTGTTTATTGGGTATAGAGACATACAAGTTAACTGATTCCTTTTAAAAATGAATAAAAATTTAATTTAATCTATCATATAATGTGCCTCTTGATTCACTTTCGGTTTTTAAGGTACATACATGAAGTTCCGGGTGAGAGGTGAGTCGGGAAGACTCACAGAACAAAAACAAACAAATCCAGGGCAGTGTTTTGTTTTTAAAATGAATCTGAATGGTTCTGAGGAGTTTTAGACACACAGTAATGACAGCTTAGACCACCGTGAAAATCTCCCAGTACGATGGTTATAAGGAAACAGGCAACCAGGAAGTGTGGAGATCACAGCAGAATTACAGCTACTTCAAAGCAAAAACGAACAATAAGGACATGAAACCAGTACTGCAGTAAGGTAAAGGAAGCTATTTAGCTAAAAAAAAAAATCCTTTAGTGACCCTTTAAAGGGGTTGTAAAGGTAAAAAAAAAATCTCTAAATAGCTTCTTTTACCTTAGTACAGTCCTCCTTCACTTACCTCATCCTTCTATTTTGCTTTTAAATGTCCTTATTTCTTCTGAGAAATCCTCACTTCCTGTTCTTCTGTCTCTAACTACACACCGTAATGCGAGGCTTTCTCCCTGGTGTGTAGAAAGCCTCTTGAGGGGGGAGGGGGCGAGCAGGAGTGTCAGGACGCCCACTACACACAGCTCCTTTCTCTATCTGCAAAGTAGAGATTGTCCTGACACTCCTGCTCGCCCCCTCCCCCTCAAGAGGCTTTCTCCACACCAGGGAGAAAGCCTTGCATTACGGTGTGTAGTTACAGACAGAAGAACAGGAAGTGAGGATTTCTCAGAAGAAATAAGGACATTTAAAAGCAAAATTGAAGGATGAGGTATGTGAAGGAGGACTGCACTAAGGTAAAGGAAGCTATTTAGGGGATAAAATTACCTTTACAACCCTTTTAAGCAGTTAAAATCACTTTTTCGGAAGACCCATGTCCCCAAACACTTTTTATGACAATAACTTGCATATTAACCTTTAAAATTAACACTTTTGATTTCTCCCATAGACTTTTAAAGGGTGTTCCGCGGATTTTCGAATTTGCCGCAAACACCCCAAATTGTTCGCTGTTTGCCAAACGGGTGAACAGTCAATGTTCGAGTCGAACTCTGTTCAAAGTTTCCTGTGAATGGCTGAGCAGTGCTTAACCAACTCAATTTGTTCTGGGGGGGTGGGAGGTTCTCGTCCCACTGCCAGAACACAGTGCTGTATACTATATATATTATGTACAACAAGCGCATCTGTTAATGCAGTAAATAATGTTTGGTCCAGCTTGGCCCAAACAAACTATTTAAATGGACATTAAAAGTGCTATGGGTACCCATGCTGTTAATGACTTTGCCTTAGTTTGGGGAAACCTTCTGGGGATGGACAGGACACAGTTTCTACCTTTTTTAAGAGACAAACTGAGCATCTGTGACATTGTACAAACCTGAGTGCTAGCAATTGATGAAAATGAATGATGTTCTATTGAAATTCATCTTAAGCCACCATTGTAACGTTCAGGGGTTAACGCCGTTTACGATATTCCATTACCCCAACCCACGACAGCTTATCGACACTCCACAATCCAGCAGACGAACACGACCCATAAGAATTCCCCCCCAGAAATGAGACACAGCTCTGTTGTTTGGTTCCAAACGGATAGACTTTAATGACAAACTCAGGCTCTTTTTATACAGTCAGTAATAAAGTAACAATGGCTTAACTCCACCCACAACATGACACAATGAGCCCAATACGCATCTTTAGTCAGACTTTCTGGCACCGATATAATCCACATGAGCTAACTACTAATCCTTTTACCCAGACAAGGTGACTCAGAGATAAGCTCTTTTCACCTCAATACAATACACATTCCTTTAGTAAATATAAGTCAGATATCTGACCTTTTAGAGTGTGCTAATTCACATTCCACATCTATCATCAATAGAACTTTCACACAATACAGTGTTAATTAGCATCACACAATGAAAAGGTCTTTAGAAGCCAGACTAGGGTTAGTTTACATGACAGTAGCAGACTTAATTACCCCCTTAACAGCCTATGTTCCACATTGAATGAATCACTCTCCTATTGACCTGTTGGGTTCAGAATTAACCACCTGTAATATTTCAAGATATCCTGCAATACATTGTAAATTATCATTACTGTCCCATCTCATGTAATTCAAGATATAATTTCTCAGTCATCCTATGCCCCTAGTGGACATAGGATGACCCTAGACACAAGAGTCATTGGTGAAGCTGACACAGAAGTACCCCACATCTTCAAGAGCCTCTGGGTCCCATGGGCCATACCGTTACAACCATGTTTGAAATGTCTTTTTGAGAAAAAAAGATTGTTTAACAAAGTATATTAAAGTAAGGCTGACAAAATCCAATATGACACTTACTGGATACTCCATGTGTTTATTTAATTGTGATGAAGAGCGAGAGCAAGTGAAGAGTAGAAAAGGTGCTCTGGTTTTGGGGTAGTAGGCCTGCTAATGTGTGACCACCACTGTGGCATGGGGTGCATGGGTCCCTCTTCTCCTTAATGTACCCTAAACCTTCTGCCTTTCTGTCCTACTGTTTCATGGGCTTTGAAAGCAGATACCTGGATGCCTTTTGAAGTAGAGGTTTCCCTGACAGCAGTGAAGATGACTTAGTTTCTGACTTCCCTTAACTGCCTGATAAGGAATATAGCCCACCATCAAGAACTGGATTAACAATCTTCTGTAAAAGCAGTACTATGCTAGCATTGTTGCATCCCAGCCACTCCTGGGAACTGCCATAACTGCTCGTGCTACAGGAGTACTGTGCAGAGGGCGTGTTGGACCACTGGGGATCTGGACCACTGTGCTCTGTGTGAGAGCATAGGTCCAGATCTCCAGCATGCTTCCCGCACATGGCAGCTTTATATAGTTCTGAACACTAACACATAAACAATATCATATTCAGTACTTTTTATGCAGCCCGACTGCATAACCGTAAGAAAAACCAAGACTTCAACTGGGCTCCTGCCAATAACATCATCATTTTTCTTGTAGTACATTAAATTCAAGTTAGGCCTTAGAACGCAGCAAATGTTACGTCTTTTGTCTTATTCAAACCTTTCATTTGCTGTCAACTTTCAGGCTGAGAAGCTCCAGTTTCATTCTTTGACATCTAAATATCTAGTACTGTGTCCTAAAACAAAAAACTGAACGAATTGCAACTGTGCCAGTATCATCCACAGCAATCAGTAGCTTTGTGTGCACTTGGAGACTTTCATTCACAACCTCCAATTCTAATCTCAAAAGCTCAAGCTTGGTAAAGAAAATACGACCGTAAATATAGCCTTATAATTAACAGTTGCCCGCATTTAATGACTGATGTCCTGGTATTATTGCCAAGAAATTCAAAAGCTTAACAGGGAGAAGTATTGATAAAATGGAAAGAGTTTAAAAGCAGACCTATCATCAACTTACAACAGAGGAGCAGAACAGAATCAGCGCTACATCAAATTTACTTTGTCTTACATTTGCAACTAATTTCTGTAGCCACATTTTTAAATGTGCAAACATTTACTTTGCTGGATACAGTCACGTTATTAAAGGGTGGAAAAAGCTTAAAGGGTATCTAAACCCAAGAACAAAAATGTTATGTAATGCAGCATAGGGTTCCTAAGATGTGGTGGTTCAGTTATCTTCCTCTTTTAATTGACTTTTTTTTTTAATTTTCACTTGGTGATCATGCCAGTAACACACTTGCTATCCTAGGGTGTCAGCACTCTCTCATTGTACTCTACCTCTAGAGGAGAAATGTTGTCACCCTAGAACAGCAAGGATTTTAGGAGTACAGAACCTCCAGCAAGACGAAGCAGGAACAATGCTGGAGGCAGAGGCGGCTCTAGGCTTTGTGAGGCCTTAGGCAAAACTTGACATGTGGCCCCACTCACACCCAGTGGCGGCTGGTTCTCAAAATTTTTGTGGGGCGCAAACAAAAAAAAATTGCAGCCTCACTGTGCCATCAATTGTCACCACTGTGCCATGCCATCAAACGCAGCCACTGTGCCATTAATTGTCACCACTGTGCCATGCCATCAAACGCAGCCACTGTGCCATCAATTGTCACCACTTTGCCATGCCATCAAACGCAGCCACTGTGCCATCAATTCGCACCACTGTGCCATGCCATTAAACGCAGCCACTGTGCCATGCCATCAAATGCAGCCACTGTGCCATCAATTGTCACCACTGTGCCCTTTAATTGTCGCCGCTGTGCCCTTTAATTGTCCCCACTGTGCCCATTGTCCCCACTGTGCCTATTGTCGCCACTGTGCCCATTGATGTCGCCGCTGAGCCCTGTAAAGTGCCCCTTTCCCCCCCCGCCCGGCACTTACCTTTACTGGAGTCAGCCATCCACGTCCCTCGATGTCTTCTACCGCCCTCGATGACTGACAGGCGTCTCAGCCAATCAGGTTACCGGTAGCCAGGTAACGTGAAAAACAACAACAAATCATACAGTACATGCCCATATATTATGTAAGCCAGTCTCTCTGAAGAATTTAAGCATAGGTATTGCTGTTTGGCAGTTTTTTCGAATACTACTGAAAACTGTCATCGGCATTATCTCTAATGTCACATGTTGGCTAAACCAGGTGCACAATCTGAATGCCAAGCACAAATATCTGTTACTCAATTGATTGCTCATTTGCATGGCCAAATTAGAGAGAATGCTTGAGCGACATGGGGGCCCGTTAGCATGATAAGCAGGTGACTGCACAGACATGCTGATGACCATGTTAATCCGAAAGACACCTTTTTAAATCATTCGGTCGGCGCTGTGCACACACAATGTATTCAGCAAATTGCCAATGCCGCTGCACGTATGGTCGGCATAATTAACTGACGGTGGCAACTTTAGCTGCCGTGCTCCTGAAATATTTATAACATGAGGGTTACATGTCATAGATATAAGCTGAGAATGGTATTAAAATATTACAAGCGCAACATTATTTATGAAGATATAGTGCTGAGGACGGATGTGTTTTGCTGTTTTAGAAGTGTGTGTTCCCTTAAAAAGAGAAAAAAACAAAAAAACATGCCCACTTTCTATTTAGTCTAGCACAATTCCATTGTGAAAGATCGAGTTATATGCTGGGAACAATAATAATATCATAGAGTCTCCAAAGAGAAATCTTAGAAAAATAGCATGTTTTATTTATTGTTCTAAAAAAGAATTTAGCTTTTGTTTACACTTGAAAATATTAATCATAGCCCAACTCCGGGTTTTCATTTTTAAATCCCTCAACCTCTCCTCCTTTTCTGGTTCTGGTTTTAGGTCTCCTCTTGGGCTGAATGGTGCCCAGTGTCATTGAACCCACTTTTTGTAACCCAGTGAACCAAGTGGTGGGCGTGTTTTATGGAAATTAATCGTGACCCCACGTATTTGACGCTTTTTTCGAACAGCGCATGCTCAGTATCACGTCGAATTTTCAAATTAAATTGCGCCCGCTAAATGCCTAATCGACGTGAACATAACTTATGTCCAGCCCCATTCACGGACGACTTACGCAAACGACGTAAAACGTGAAAATTTTGACGCTGTTCCGACGTCCATACCTAACATTGGTACGCATCATCTACGCCTCATAGAGCAGGGGTAACTTTACGCCCAAAAAAGCCTAACGTAAACAACGTAAAAGAATGCGCCGGCCGCACGTACGTTTTGAGATTCGGCGTATCTAGCTTATTACCATATTCGACACGTAAATCGACGGAAGCACCACCTAGCGGCCAGCGTAAATATGCAACTTAGATACAACGGCGTAAGAGACTTACGCCGGTCGGATCTAAGACAAATCTATGCATAACTGATTCTAAGAATCAGGTGCATAGATACGACGCCTCAAACTCAGAGTTACGACGGCGTATCTGGAGATTCCATCCCAGGAAGCCTATATTAACCGTTGCTCTACAGGTCTGCAGTGCTGTTCAACAGTGTTCCTATGCTTAGTTCCTGTCTGCAGTATAGTTGCTAGTTCCTCTTCCGTGTACCGTTTTGGCTTGTTCCCGACTTCCTTGTCTGCCTGTGCCCCTGACTATTTGCATGTCCCACGGTTATCCTTGTCTGCCTGTTGCCCTGACCTCGGCTTGCCCATCACTACGGTTTGTCCTGCTGACTGCTTCCCCTTTCTCCCTGCGGAGTGTGACTTGAGGAATCTCGGGGATGCGACCTGGACCCAGTTGCGGCCAAGACCATCCTTACCATCAAAGGCTCTGGTGAATACAAAACTGGGTCTTAGACTCCGCGCCCTGGGTGATCTTAGGTTCACGCTTCGTCTCTGCTAGCAGTAGTCAGCCATAGGATTCACCACCCTGTGGTGGATCCCTGACCCCAACGGGGTGCACTTGTCACCTGGCTACGGGTGACCTGACAGTTTGAACAGCCATGAATCCGGCCGACATGCCGCTCCCCGCAGATGATCCATTACAGTGCATTGTTCGCAGACTCGAGACGCATGAAGCTAATCAGGATCAGGTGATGCGTTTCCTTCAGGATCTGGCTTCCCGCTTTGATCAGCTTCAGACCTCGCTGGGAACCCCGAATCCGCAACCCCAAGTACAACCAGCAGCTGCACCTGTTGCACCAGTCGCAGAGTCGCATTCACTGAAGTTATCACCTCCAATCCGTTTTTCTGGAGACTCCAAAGCCTGCAGGGGATTCCTTAGCCAATGCACTATTCATTTTGAGCTCCTGCCCCAGTACTTCTTGTCTGATCGGGCCAAGATAGCCTATATCATTTCTCTCCTCTCCGGGGAAGCCTTAGCCTGGGCTGCCCCTCTGTGGGAATTGAATGATCCAGTGGTTTTTTAGCCTGCCTGTTTTCTTGAAACTTTTTCGGAATATCTTTGAAGAACCGGCTCGTGTCTCTTCAGCAGCCAGCGCCCTTTTACGTCTCCGCCAAGAATCCCGTTCAGTGGGACAATATTCTCTTCAGTTCCGTATCCACTCAGCTGAACTGAGTTGGAACAATGAGGCCTTAGTCGCAACCTTTTTGCATGGCCTATCTGATAGAGTGAAGGATGAACTAGCAGGAAGAACCATCCCCACTGATCTGGACAGAGTGATCTCCTTGTGTAATCAAATCGATATTCGCTTTCAGGAAAGGACCCTAGAAAAGCGACGCCAACATCCCTTGGCCCTTAGTCAGCCTGAGCTCCCCTCTCTTCGACCTGTGGAGCATCCCTTGCCAACTGAGGAACCCATGCAGCTGGGTCGGACCAGACTATCCCCTGAGGAACGTGCCAGGTGCAGAACTCTAGGCCTGTGTCTATACTGTGGGGGCAAAAGTCATTTTCGTGACACTTGCCCTCTTCGCCCCGAGAAACGCTCGGGTTCAATACATCTGGAAGGTGGAGTATTGGATCCAGAAATATCTCCTTCACCTTCTCGTCTTTTTCTTCCTGTGTCCCTTCATTTTGGTGCTTCTTCTCATTCGGTCTCGGCATATCTGGATTCCGGAGCCGCTGGCAATTTCATAGACTGGGAAATCGCATCGTCCATGAGACTTACCCTTTTGCCCCTCACCACACCATTGGTGGTCTCGGCGATTGATGGCACTGTTCTCCCGGGGGGTCCTATTCGCTTCCAGACAGTCCCTGTTAAGATGTCAGTAGGCACACTTCACCAGGAGTGGATATCCTTCCTTGTTCTACCTAAGACCTCAGCTCCTATCGTTTTGGGTCTTCCTTGGTTAAGACTCCATTCTCCTCACATTGACTGGACTGCCGGACAGATCCTGGCTTGGGGTCCCTCCTGTTCCACGTCTTGCCTACCCAAGGTTGCCCCAAAAGAGAAACTTCCTGTTGCCACCATTCCAGAATCTTTTGCTCGTCCTACCACATGTAGTGGTGTCCGGAATGTGTCCTGCAATAGTCAGGCTGATGCACTTTCTAGCCAATGTAGCACTCTGGATGAGGAGCCAGTCTGTGAACCTGAGCCGATCATTCACTCCAGTTTACCGTTGACTGTC
The DNA here is from genome assembly GCF_905171775.1 of Rana temporaria. Lineage (NCBI taxonomy): Eukaryota > Metazoa > Chordata > Amphibia > Anura > Ranidae > Rana > Rana temporaria. The sequence continues at coordinate 111,675,470 of NC_053500.1, forward strand.
CCTAAAACGCACAGCCAGGCTAACTTGTCTGCGAGTTCTGCAGTCACTACGCCTTGTGATGCTATTCGGGTAATCACTACACCTGACTATACTATTCAATCGGCCTCTGCATCAGCTATGCCAGGTCAGCCCATGCCCAGTGAGCCTCCTACCTTTTCTTGTTCAGGCCTTCCTGCAACCTGTCTAAGGGGCTCAACTCATCCTTTGGATAGATTGCCTCATTCGGCCAAATGGGGTTTTCTACCTTGTTTTCAGGGCTCTCTGCATTCTGCTGGTTTCCCTGCTATCCAGCTTGACTCCTGTGCCCTGTCACCTTCTAACCAACCTGACTTCAGGGTTCCTCTGACCTCTGCCCAGTCTGATGGTCCTGTGCTTAATCCCCAGTTCATCTTTAAGGGTCTGCTTGATCCTCCTTGGATTCCTGTTGACCCTCTCATGCCCTTACTTATTCCTAAAAGGCCTTTGGTCCTCAATAAATCCTCTCCTCCTGTCCCTACTTCGGTTCTGGTCAATGAGGATACTCAAGTTCTGGATTCTCGTCTCTGCGGAGGCATTCTTCAGTACCTTGTGCTTTGGAGAGGATTTGGTCCTGAGGAGGCGTCTTGGATTTCTGCATCTGAGATCTTTGCGCCCCATTTGTCGAGGAGATTTCTTCTGGGATTCCCCTTTAGCCCTGGCTCCAGGCTGGGGAGGGGCCTTAAGAGGGAGGGTACTGTCATGAATATGCAACAAGCCTGTCTGCTTACCTGATCTCCATGTGTTCATTAGAGGCTGACCCTGCTCTGGTTCCCCTTTTTATCACTTCCTCTTCCTGTATGGCTCCACCCTAGTCCATCCCAGGAAGCCTATATTAACCGTTGCTCTACAGGTCTGCAGTGCTGTTCAACAGTGTTCCTATGCTTAGTTCCTGTCTGCAGTATAGTTGCTAGTTCCTGTTTGCAGAGTGCTTCGTTCATCTTTCGTGTACCGTTTTGGCTTGTTCCCGACTTCCTTGTCTGCTTGTGCCCCTGACTATTTGCATGTCCCACGGTTATCCTTGTCTGCCTGTTGCCCTGACCTCGGCTTGCCCATCACTACGGTTTGTCCTGCTGACTGCTTCCCCTTTCTCCCTGCGGAGTGTGACTTGAGGAATCTCGGGGATGCGACCTGGACCCAGTTGCGGCCAAGACCATCCTTACCATCAAAGGCTCTGGTGAATACAAAACTGGGTCTTAGACTCCGCGCCCTGGGTGATCTTAGGTTCACGCTTCGTCTCTGCTAGCAGTAGTCGGCCATAGGATTCACCACCCTGTGGTGCATCCCTGACCCCAACGGGGTGCACTTGTCACCTGGCTACGGGTGACCTGACACCATCCAAGTGCCTGCTACAGTGTGTTCGGGCGGTGCCGGCTGTGGGCAGGTCTGTTGGAGGTGGTGCCTGAGTGCGACGTGTGATGTCATGGTACAAGGGAGCTAAGCAAAGTGGCTGATGCCTCGTCTGTGGGTAAAGAGCAAGACAAGCCGGGAGCGGGACTGTCAGTGCTGTGTGGACTGAAGAGACCACCTGGCATGGAGACAGACTGTCACTGTGACTCAGGAGAGGACATGTCGTGTCGGTGAGATATCATCATCTGTGCTGCTGCATGCTGCTGTCAGTGCTACTGTGAGAGTCAATATTTGTGTGTGTGACCCACCCATTCTAATTTATTGGTAGAGTCTGGTAGAAGTTGTGTGGTAGTTTGCGGTGAGAAGTCCGAAGAGAACAGGGGTACCGGGAAGCGGCGGGGCCTGTATCAGATTAGGGAGTGAGGACCTGTCCAGACATCCCAAGTCTCCCGCAAGGTGTTGGAGCCTCTCGCTATTTGGGGACGGCTCTCGGACACCTGCAAGTGCTGCCCAATATCAAGACTGTGGGGCTGATCCTGGATGGTCCCCTGGTTCACAGCTGGAGATGATCGGTGCAGCAGGAGGGACAGCTGTGAACACCGATCTCCCTGTATAGCTGACATCCATTTCTCCTTCTCTCCCTCCCGCGGCTGTTGGCTAAAATGCTATGCAGGGAGATCGGTGATCACAGCTTTCTCTCCTGCCGCACCGATCATCCTGAATGTTCCCTGTATCCTCCTCCAGCCCCCCCTCCGTGTCCTTCTTCCCTGTTCTTCTACAGCTCCCCTCTGTGTCCTGTACCCCCCTTCTTCTCCGGCTACCTGTCCTCCTCCTCCCTTGTCCCCCACAGCTGGCTTCCCTCCTCTCCTCTCCTCTCCTGACAGCTGTGGGTATCTGTCAGGATGGAGAGCGGAGTTAGGGACTGGTCCTTTACCGGCACCTGACTTTTCTGAATTGGACACAGTGAGCGAGATCGCTCCTGTGATAACTGAGCAGAGTAACCTGTGTATTAACCCCCTTCCAATTTTATGAATGGACAGGAGCCACTGTCTTTTGTCTATTCATCTTCAATGCTGAAAAAATGGACTGGGGAATGTCTTTAGTCCCTTTCCCTGTCTCAAAGCTCCCACCCACAACAGGGTTGATTAAAAAAATATATATATATTAATATAAAATGAAATTGTTAACAAAAATAATTATAAAAAAATATATAAAATAAAAAGCTACTGATACCACCCCCTGCCCTACCAACACTGTCCACTGCCCCAACCCCCTCCCCACCAAAAATCACTGTGAACAAAAAAAAAAAAATATTGTAAAAAAAACAATATTTAAACACATTTAAAAATAAAAACTACTGACACCATCCACTGCTCTACTGACACCATCTACTGCCCTACTGACACCATCACCGCCACATACTCTCCACCCCTTCCCCAAAAGAACTGTGAAAAAAATAAATGATTTAAAGAAAATAATATACTGTACAACAAAAAACTACTGACACACTGCTCTACTGACACTGTCCACTACCCCACCCCCAATCATTGTGAAAAACAAAAAATAAAAAAGTAAATTGTAAAATAATTAAAAAAATACAATTGTAAAAAAATAACAATAAAAATAAAGAACTACTGACACCATCCTGCACATACTACTTCGCGATTTGACATTACTACATTCTGCACTATGTAAGTCATCTCAGACTCTATGGCCCAGATTCACAAAAGAGATACGACGGAGTATCTCATATACTCCGTCGTATTTCTCAGAGTATCTATGCGACTGATTCATAGGTCCGGCGCGGGAGCGCGCCTAATTTAAATGGCACACGCCCATTTAAATTACGCGGGCTTACGCCGGAGGCGTTTTCATCGCAAGTGCTTTGTGAATCAGGCACTTGCGTTGAAAACTTGCGGCGGTGTAACGTATCTACGATACGTTACGCCGCCGCACTTCTACCTGAATCTGGCCCTATTAAACCAACATACAGCATGGTTTAAGCCACGCCCACCTCCGCGAAATTCGTTTTTGCAGGTTGGGATGTCTGCCTGTCTAAGATATCACTTGTGTCCATGGAAACTTTTTACGTGTTTTATTGGAGGTCCCAGGAGTAGGAATTCATTACTTGGATTATGGAGTCACAGATTACATACAAGCCCAACTAGACCTGTAGGGGTCTTTATCTGAGGTGAGAGGCTGGGGAAAACCACTGGCGCACTACAGATGGTGGACGTTTCATATGATCTGGATTTATAGGTTTCCAACTTTCTTCACAAAAGCACTTCAATTTCAGAACTTTTTCTGATTGAGCACTTTATATATTGCATTGTCACTTTATATACTGTGGCACCTTTATGGTGCATGAAGATTACGTTATTGGACGTTTATTTACTGCACAGTCACTTTTGTATTTTGCACTATATGGCTAGTTGAGGATTCATTTGATGCTGTTGCTCGTTGAGTGAGCGCCACATATACTTATATTTAATTATCACTGTGTGGGAACACCTTTTTCATGTTGGCAGCTACTCAGCTTTATTTATAGTTATTTGGTTTGCGCATTAGTAATTTTACACACATTCTAATTTATTGCCCTCTTGTCTCTGAGATACTTACTATATTGAAAATACAAAGAAATATGTTTTTGGCCTTAATATCTACCCTAAATCACATTGATAATTGCATATTGTACTTGTTTGTAGCCTAAATACTGAAACTGGCACCTAAAACTGTAATTTTGGAAATGCCAGTAAAAACTTGGCTGTGTCAGTAAATGTGGGTGTCATGTCAGTAAATTTTAATCTGGTAGGTTGGTAACACTGAGGCCTCGTACACACGACCGAACATGTCCGCTGAAACTGGTCCGTCGGACCAGCTTCAGCAGACATGTTCGGTCGTGTGTAGGGCCGACCGGACAATTTTCCGGCCGACCGGACAGGTTTCCAGTGGACAACTGTTCCTTAGCATGCTAAGAAACATGTCCACTGGAAGCCTGTCCGCCGGTCAGTACGACTCATCGGACATGTCCGCTGGCCCGAGAACCCACCCATACACCTTGTAAAAGTAGACCCTTCTTACCCGCGACGCTGTTATTTTTTTTTTTTTTTTTTTCCGCTGTATCTTTTTTTTTTCCCGACGCAACTTTTTTTACCCGGCGCGATTCACAAAACTCGGCGTAACGTAAAACCCCGCTATGCCCGTCGGGAAAATTACGTCACGAGCATGTGCAGTACGACCGGCGCGGGAGCGCGCCTAATTTAAATGGGAATCGTCCCCATTTGAATAGGAACGCCTTGCGCCGGCGGAATTTAAGTTACACACCCGAAAAATTTCTAGGTAAGTGCTTTGTGGATCGGGCACTTAGGTAGAGATTTTCCGGCAGTGTAACTTAAATGGGAAAAGATAAGTTACGGCGGCTGGCTGTGGATCTGGCCCAAAGTGTCTGTCTGACTTCTGAATATAACCTTTTATGTTTTGTATGATATTTTATGTATAAAAGCCTTTTTGGTGCTTGTAGAAATGTATCACAGTAGTCTTGGAAAAAAAAGTGCATATTTTTATCATAAATCATAAGCATTTCTCATTGGCTCTTTGCAGTGTTTGGAGCTATTGTGCTGTTTTCTCTCTTTTCTATAGATACAGAGTAGGAACAAATTTGTTCAGCATACAAAAAAAGAAAAGGCTGAGTAAAATATCAGGAACATTTTCAAGGTCAGAACATATAGGGGCCTTTTCTGAAAATCAAGCACACTGTGCAGCTCTTTAAAACAAGTATGACAGATGTAAGGAGTCATGGAGTTTGTCAGTGGTGGCCAACGGAAGTTATGGCTTTGTTTGTTAATGGAAATGTTGGTATTGAATTGGTTTTTGATTTGTAATAACACACACAATAATAAATGTAATGCATGTAAACTCAATTAAGCTTTACAATGTTAATGTAATTTCAAAAGTACCGTATATACTCGAGATTATAAGCCAACCCAATTATAAGCCGAGGCACCTAATTTTACCACAAAAAAATGGGAAAACGTATTAACTCAAGTATAAGTCTAGGGTGGGAAATGCAGCAGCTACTGTAAGTGGAAAAAAGGGTCGACAATGCCCATCTGCAGCCTCACTGTGCCCATTTGCAGCCTCACTGTGCCTCAATGTGCCCATCTGCAGCCTCACTGTGCCCATCTGCAGCCTCACTGTTCCCATCTGCAGCCTCACTGTTCCCATCTGCAGCCTCACTGTGCCCATTTGCAGCCTCACTGTGCCTAACGGTGTCCCTCTGCAGCCTCACTGTGCCTCACTGTGTCCATCTGCAGCCTCACTGTGCCTCAATGTGCCCATCTGCAGCCTCACTGTGCAATGCAGCAGCTACTGTAAGTGGAAAAAAGGGTCGACAATGCCCATCTGCAGCCTCACTGTGCCCATTTGCAGCCTCACTGTGCCTCAATGTGCCCATCTGCAGCCTCACTGTGCCCATCTGCAGCCTCACTGTTCCCATCTGCAACCTCACTGTGGCCATATGCAGCCTCACTGTGCCCATTTGCAGCCTCACTGTGTCCATCTGCAGCCTCACTGGGCCTCACTGTGTCCACCTGCAGCCTCACTGTGCCCATCTGATCTCCAGTGTACCTCCATGCTGCTGCAGTCATCAGCAACCTTCCACTGTAACAGCATCAGGTGTTTTTTTCACCTTAATGCATAGATTGCATTAAGGTGAAAACATGTTTTACTTTAGAGTGGAGAGGGATTAGAACGTGTTCGTTTTTATTGTTGTCTCTGCTCTCATTAAGGAGATTCTCCATCTCTAGTTGTCCTGTTTACCATTATTATTAACAGTAAAAGAAAATCGCAAATTTTGAGCTGTCCACAGACAGCTCATTATGCCTTTGTCTTGCAGGTTTTTTTTGGGGGGATTTCCTCTCATTTCCTGTTTGGCTTTGGGACAGGAATCGAAGGGAAATCTCTGCAATGAAACACAGATGGTGAAAAAAAAATCTGACAGGGGTTATAACCCTCCCTTACTCTATTCAAAATGAGGAAAAAAAGTTTTGCCTATAGTTCTACTTTAACCACTTAAGCCCCGGACCATTTGGCTGGCCAAAGAACAGGCCACTTTTTTGCGATTTGGCACTGCGTGGCTTTAACTGACAATTGCGCGGTCGTGGCGACGTGGCTCCCAAACAAAATTGACGTCCTTTTTTTCCCACAAATGGAGCTTTCTTTGTGTGGTATTTGACCAACTCTACGGTTTTTATTTTTTGCGCTATAAACAAAAATTCTACATGTTTTACTTTTTGCTATAATAAATATGCCCAAAAAATATATATATATAAAAAAAACGTATTTTTTCCTCAGTTTAAGCCAATACGTATTCTTCTATAAGCGTTTATTGATTGGTTAGCGCAAAAGTTATAGCTTCTTCAAAATAGTTTTATTGCATTTTTTTATTAATACTTTTTTTTAATAGTAATCGCGGCTATCAGCGATTTTTATCATGACTGTGACATTATGGCGGACACATTGGACACTTTTGACACCATTTTGGGACCATTGTAATTTTTACAGCGATTAGTGCTTCTAAAAATGCCCTGGTTATTGTAAAAATGTTACTGGCCGTATAGGGGTTAATCTGTGGGGGGCGCTGAAGGGGTTAAGTGTTGAAGGGGTTAAGTGTGACCTAGAGAGTGCTTCCAACTGTAGGGGGTGTGGCTTGCCGTGACACGTCACTGATCACTGTTTCCGATGACAAAGAACAGACGATCAGTGACATGTCCCTAGGAAGAACGGGGAGATGTTGTGTTTACACTGACATCTCCCGGTTCTTCAGCTCTGTGACACGATCGCGGGACACCGGCAAACATCGAGTCCCGCGGGCACGATCATGGAGCCTGTGATGGGGTCACGAACATGCCGCCGGCGGTGCATGCGCGACCACATGGCCGTCAAATTAAAGGGGACGTATATATATATATATATATAAAATGGCAGTTTACAGTATGTTACATCTATAGAATAAACGTACACTGGAACCATATTCCTCTGACATAATCTAATTTACACTGCACAGGGCTATTGTTATGTTTATGTTTTCCAGCACTCTCAGCAGTCTTTAAAAATCCTTTCTAAACATAGAGCACAAGATTTAATTCGATTTAATGCAGGCACCATTCTATGGGCAAAGGCAGACATTATTTTCTGTGGCCCGAGCCAATTTCTTTGCAGGATTTCAAAGATTACTGAGTAAACTACACCAAAAAAGAGAAACACTGTTCCAGCCCTGTATGTCACTTTTTCCACATTGGAGGTGATTCCATTTACAATTTTCCTGTGTAGTGTTTGAAGTGTAAATGTAAAGATACATTAAAGTGGTTCTACGCATTAAAGTAAAAAAACCTTCTGAGCTGCATGATCCTCCCAGCCACCCCTTATACTTACCTGAGCCTGATTCTGATCCAGCCATGTGCACAAGAGCAGCGGCTCTCACTGCTGTCTCCCTCATCACTGGGCAGATTGATAGCATTAGCTTCCAGTGTTATCAATCAAATGGCGTGACAAGGGAGTGGGAGACAGGGCAGCTTGGGAGCAATCCCACATGACTGCCCCCATTGAAACACTTGCTTCGACTTCAACACACTTTAAAGCGCCTACTGCTTCAGCACGCTTTTTGATGTTGTGATAATGCTTCGGCTGTGCTTTCTTGAAGCTTTAATGAAGCTTGGCAGATGCCCTGTGTGTGTGTGTGTGTGTGTGGATATCTCATGACAGCAATTTGACCCCTGATGCAACCTCAGGGCTAACCCATTCTGCCGTTTGATTCAAATTATATGGTGAAACGTGCAGACAAAAAATCTACATCTCTCTCACCTCTTTCAGCGTCTCAGCCCAACAGCAAGACCAAACCCATTTATTGGTCTTTTATAAACAATATGACATCACAAAACATATGCATTCAATTGGTTAGCTTACACATTTCACTCCCATTTTACCCTCCCCCTGTGACGTCTGTAGCACATGGCACACATTGCCAAAGTCCAGCAGCCATCTTTTTCACTCGGTGGTAGGGGCTATGGAAGGGGCCGGAGGACAAGGAGCATATTTGGAAACAGTTCTTTTCATCATGAGACACAAAATTCCTTTGGTGGGACGAAGACAGGAAGGGGGAGGGAAGGTTGAAGTCCACTTAAGAATACAGTAGGGGGAAGGGAGGTTGAACACATTTGTAACATGAGGGGGAAATGGAGGATGGCAGCATCTGCTCTTGATAATAGTCCTTTTGTATGTCCATCCAAGTTGAAATATACTTTAAAAACATATCTGACAAAACTTCATGTAAGGATAATATCTGCATTGCAACACATACCCATACATATTCATATATATCTTATTTAGATAATGAATATAAAAACAAATAAACTGTATAAGGAATATAAGAAAGAGAAAACATTTCAGTGATTCTAATAAAAAGAATTAGCTTAACTCAAACATAGGCATTTTAGCCTAATCCATCACACTCATACCTGCAATTTCTCCAAAACAAAGCAAAGCTAAAGCTGAATCAAGCCTCACAAAAGCTGTAGGTGCTTCAAGCAAGCTTTGCCATAGACTTCTATAGAGGCTTTGAAGATGCTTTCAAGCACCACTAACACGACTGTAAGCTAACCATTTCGTTTAGTGACAGGTGTTTTGACTGGTGTTCAAAGAGCTTTAACAAAGCGTGTCTGAAGCTCTGCTTTGACGCAAGTGTAAACGAGCCCTTAGAGAGATGGTCTGAAAGCAAACAGGTTCTACTTTCCGATTCAAGTGTTATTGGGGCACTAAAGGTTTATTTGTAAAATAAACATTTTATATTCTAAAAATAAATATGTTTAAAATGTATAAAGCTAAAAAATAAAAATAAAAACTGACCCAAAACCATTCTAGTCTCTTTTAAAAGTGTAGGGGCCAGATTCAGGTAGATCCGCGCATTGTTACGGCGGCGCAGCGTATCGTATTTACGCTACGCCGCCGTAAGTCAGAGAGGCAAGTGCTGTGCTGTTTTCACAAAGCACTTGCCTCCAAAGTTACGGCGGCGTAGCGTAAATGGGGCCGGCGTAAGCGCGCCTAATTCAAATGAGGATGAGGGGGCGTGTTTTATGTTAATTATTGGTGACCCAGTGTGCATTGCTCCAAAGTACGCCGCAAGGACGTCATTGGTTTCGACGTGCCCCATTCACGGACGAGCTACGCAAACGACGTAAAATTTACAAATTTTGACGCGGGAACGACGGTCATACTTAACATTGGCTACACCACCTAGGGGGCAGCTTTAACTTTACGCGGCTTATCTCTTACGGAAACTGCGTATCTTTACTGCGACGGGCAAGCGTACAATCGTGAATCGGCGTATCTAATCATTTACATATTCTACGCCGAAAACAATGGAAGCGCCACCTAGCTGCCAGCGGAAAAATTACACCCTAAGATACGACGGCGCAGGCCGTCGTATCTTAGCTAGGTTTAAGTGTATCTCAGTTTGAGAATACACTTAAACTTACGACGGGCTTAGATTCTGAGTTACGTCGGCGTATCTACTGATACGCCGGCGTAACTCTTTATGAATCCGGCCCTAGATATGTTTACTAAACTGCCAGCAGGTGAAAGCTTTTTCAGTGTATGCAAATACTGACTTTAGCTGGGATTGTTAGCACTGACCCCTCTGCCTACCACCCCACCTCACTCTTGGCTATGATAGCTGGCCTCACTAATGAATAGTAAAGGTAGGGGAGGAGACCAGACCAGCATCCTAGATGAAGCAGACACAATCTTTTGAAGCTACAACTTTTTTTTAGTTGCAAGAGGTGTTCGCGTTTCTTTTGTGGTGACCTTAAAGTGAACAACTTTTCACAGAATTTTCTATATACAGCCATTTATATAAGATGATCATATTTCCCTTAATCACCTCTTCTGAAGGGGGAATACATTTGGTTCAGTTCGTTTTTCATTGTAGCTGAGGTCCTCTGGGCTCTATCGCAATTTACTTTACCTTTCTCTGCATCCTTTGAAGTTCCAGTACATCTTCATGTGAGCTGCTGCACAAACCGGAACAGCACATTCAAGAAGATAAGGCTGTAGCAATGCTTTATATTGGGCCTTGCGGGGTGTCTATGCTCTAAGAGGTCTGTTCTCTAAAAAGAAACCCATAACCTTCTCAGTAGATATGTGCATTCCCGTTCGTACGAATGTTATTTTCGTACGAAAATGTTCATTTAAATGAAAACGACGGGATTACGAATGAGCCGCATAACAAACAACCGCAAATACGAACGAACGATCCGAAAATACGACAAAACGAAAACGGCAAAAGAACGAAAATGACATCTATAACAAAAGACTTGCATTCTGTATTTTGTTTGAATCCTTGTTCTGTTCGTATTTTGATTATCAGTCGTATGTTCATATGACATCTAACAAAAGATTTTCATTCTGTATTTTGTTTGAATCCTTTTTCTGTTTGTATGTTCATATGACATCTTATAACAAAAGATTTGTATTCTGTATTCTGAATTCCTTTTTTCTGTTTGTAATTTGGTTTCAAAATACAGAATGCAAATCTTTTGTTATAAGATGTAATTTTCGTTTTTTTGAATGGGCAGTGAGCTGAGTGTAGTTAGTGAAGCAGCTTCTCTTTTGTGCTGAGTACAGTAGTACAGTAAAGCCAAATAAACTTTTCTGTGGATTTTCGTCTGAAGGGAGATCAGTTGGCCAGTCTTTTGAACCTGGAACCCAAAAATGGTTTTCTGATGGAGTTTAAAAAACGAACGAACGTTCGGTAAAACGATCGTTTTTATGTTTGTTGTTAAAAAAGTCTGACCAAGTGTATGGGGCTTAACAATAGTTAATATGGATGAGCCGCGTGTTGAAAGTGCCGCGAATCCCGCGATATATTTACGAAAGTACAAAATGACGAAAATTCACGAAAATTATTGTCTAACAAGTAACGAACATAAATTAAACAGAATAACGAACCATCCCGCATGTACGAAAATAAAACGGTAACCAAAATACGAAACGATCGGAATACGAAGAAAATCGCGTTGTACGAAAAACGAACGGGAACGAACAGGAAAACGGGCGTCTTACGAAAAACGAACAGGAACGAACCTACTGAACGATACGAAACGGAACCAAAAAAACCCCAATATCCCAATTTCCTTCTTCCTCCCAGATGTTGCATGGAATACCCCCGAACCCGTCAGAAATATCTTTTAGGGTACATGTACCACTTTATGAGAATCTGTATAGTTTAAATAAAAAATATAATATGGATTAAAATCTATATTATAACATCCAATTAATGTACTAACCAAGAAAGGTCCTCATTCACCTCCCACACATTACTATTTCTTGGTTGGCACATCCATCTTTAAAGACCAAAGTAATGTAGGAAGGGTGCAGGTTTAATTTTCCAAATCCATATTTGCGTATAGGTATCAGGAATTCTAATGCCTCATACACATGGTCGGACTTTTGACCGTGCAAAAGTCCACCGGACTTCCGACAAAAAAGTCCAAAGGAGGCTACACATGGCCGAACTTTCTGAGAAAAAAAGCCCGACCTTGTGTACGAGGCATTAAAGGTATTACATGTTATGTGCAGGCATCAGAGGCATCAGAGGGTACCAGAAAGCAAATAAGCCACCAAATTTAAAAATTAATAGTTTATTGTAAAAATTGACATACCTCCAGATAGATTCAGTGGGCTTAGTCCATACCTCTACGACCAAGCCTGATCAAGGGCAAAACGCATCACATGGAACTTTTGTCTAGTGGGGAGATACCGTATATACTCGAGTATAAGCCGACCCGAATATAAGCCAAGGCACCTAATTTTACCACAAAATTGGAAAAAATATTGACTCGAGTATAAGCCTAGGGTGAGGAAATGCAGCAGTTACTGGGTAAACAATGCCCATCTGCAGCCTCACTGTGCCCATTTGCAGTCTAATTGTGCCCAGTTGCAGTCTCACTGTGCCCAGTTGCAGTCTCACTATGCCCAGTTGCAGTCTCTCACTGTGCCCATGTGCAGTCTCTCACAGTCAGCAGTAAACAGCATGTCTGCCGCTGTGTAATCCATATGCAGCCATACCTTTTCATTAGTAAAACAGCGTGTGTCTGCCGCTGTATAATCCAGTCTGTTCCCGTCCATTGTAAGAAAGCCCCGCCTCCTCCTCGTCCGTCTGTGATAGAGGAACACTGATACGATGCCGGGAAACTGTATCATTTTTCCACCTATAAAAGACGAAGAGGAGGCGGGGCTGTCTTACAATGGATGGCCAAACAGACTTGATTATACAGTGGCAGACACACGCTGTTTTACTAATAAAAGGTACGGCTGCATATGGATTACACAGCGGCAGACCTGCTGTTTTACTGCTGACTCGAGTATAAGATGAGGGGGTAGTTTTTCAGCCTAAAAAATGACTGAAAAACTTGGCTTATACTCGAGTATATACGGTAAGCCCATTGCTACAATAAACTTGTGAGACTTAATATAATGATTGGAGGAAGCAAGGTGCAATAGTCATCAGTAAGTCCTATTGTCTGAATGGCTGTTATGAGCAAATCCTCCCATGTACTTTCTTTTGTAAATCAGACTCATCTGGAACTGTAATAATAATCTAACAAAGGATACTTCTTATTACGTAACAATTCAAATTATGGATCTAGGTCAGCCTTTTTCAACCAGGGTGCCCAAGTCTCTTCCAGGGTGCCTTGGCAAAATGCCTAAAAATTTCCCAAAAAATGGTATACAAGCTGGCGGGTGGATGAAGCCTGCCTTTTAGTTACACAAAGCCACATATTTTCAATGTGCACCATTACGACCATCTAGCTGCCGACCTAATGACCAGTGGCCCAGATTCAGGTACCACTTGCGCATTATTTGCGGAGGCACAGGGCAACGATTTTGCCCTACGCCCCCGCAAATAATTTGCGCTGCCCTCGATTCACGGAGCAGTAGCTCCGTAAATTGCGAGGGCGCACCGGCAAAATTGCCCGGTGTAAGCGCGCGCAATGTAAATGATCCCGCCGGGGGCGGGAATCATTTAAATTAGGCGCGCTCCCGCACCGAGCGTACAGCGCATGCTCCGTCGGGAAACTTTCCCGACGTGCATTGCGGCAAATGACGTCGCAAGGACGTCATTTGCTTCAAAGTGAACGTGAATGGCGTCCAGCGTCATTCACGATTCACTTTCGCAAACAACGTAAAATTCGAACGTCGCGACGCGTGAACGACAGGTATCCTTTAGCATTGGCTGCCCCTGCTTTTAGCATGGGCAGCCTTACGCTAAAGATGCTGTACGCAACCGACGTAACTTGCGTACGCAGGGGGCGCGCAACATTGTGAATCGGCATAAGTATGCAATTTGCATACTATACGCTGACCACAATGGGAGCGCCCCCTAGCGGTCAACGCAAGAATGCAGCCTAAAATCTGCGTGGCATAAGAGCCTTATGCCACGCAGATTTTAGGCTGCAGTCGGCGTAACGAGTTCTCTGAATCAGGAGAACTCGTTACGCCGGCGCAAGTCATCAATTCCGCTGCGTAACTATGGTTACGCAGGCGCAATTGCTACCTGAATCTGGGCCAATGACATCAGTTGATAAGGAGGATGTCAGTCGCCTGCAGAGCATCCTTGTTTGACCCTCCCTTTCCTCTCTCTATCAGTTTTGGGGTCATATTAGCTAAATGATCGAGAAAAACTGAGGGAGAAACATTGGAATACTAGTCAGTACCAGTTTGCAAAAGTGTATTCGCTTAGGAAGAATAAATCATCTTTGACGTTGGGTGTCTTAGGTGTGTGGATGTTGCTGCATTTATTAGAATAGTTTTTACATTTTAGAATAGGGTGCCGCAAGGCTGTCCATAATTGTAAAGGGTGCCTTGATTGAAAAAAAGGTTGAGAAAAACAAATGTAGGTGATATGAAACAAGCTAAATTAAATACTAAGCCATGCATTTTAAGAGAATATTCAGTCTACCTAGCATAATTTAGTGTTGATTGGATTAATAAAATATAATTTCTGACTGATTTAAACAAGTCTAAAAACTCAATATGTAATCACTGATCAGCTGTTCCAGCCTTTTGATCATTTCAAGCACAGTTGCATACATTGCTCTATGTGATGGCCAGCCCTGTGGCAGGAGGTGGCGGCTTTTCACAATATGGGGAAGCTTTAAAAGATAGCTGTACTTAGGATGATCAATCCTTTTGAAAGCACTGGTTTTCTGGCTGTCATGTTAATCTAAAGGCTTCATTTGCAATGTGCATTTTTTGAGCCGGTAGCTGATAACACATTTGCAGTCAAGAGCATTTAGAATAGAAATATCTATTGTGGGTCCTGTGATGGATTCTCATTGAACAGAAAGGGCTAAACCTATGATTGAAAGAGATTTTTTTTTTTAAATAAATAATAAATACCCTTTAATGAAAAAAACACTAAAATAACATAATGCACAAAAAATGGTTTTCTACAAAAAAAGCTGGTTATTATTCATATCACCCACTGCCTGCGCTGCTGATCTCTCACAATCTTGGAAGTGTAAGGCCCCGTACACACGATAGGTTAACCAGAGGACAACGGTCTGAAGGACCGTTTTCATCGGTCAAAACCGATCGTGTGTGGGCCCCATGGGTTATTTAACCATAGGTTAAAAAAGAGCCAACTTGCTTTAAAATTAACCTATGGATTCCTAACCGATAGGTCAAAACCGATCTTTAGTAGGCACGACCATCAGTTAAAAATCCACGCATGCTCAGAATCAAGTTGACGCATGCTTGGAAGCATTGAACTTCGTTTTTTTCAGCACGTTGTTGTGTTTTACGTCACCGCGTTCTGACACGATCGTTTTTTTTTTAACCTATGATGTGTAGGCGTGACGGACCATCAGTCAGCTTCATCGGTTAACCTATGACAACGGTCCTTCAGACTGTTGTCCTCTGGTTAAGCTATCGTGTGTACGAGGCTTTAGATTCTAGGTCTCTCATTGTGGAAAAAAGTCATCAAATGTTAAAACTTAAAAAAATTGTTAAATATTTAATTATAAATCCATATTTTAGTCCTAATTAGTCACGATATTCCATGCATTAAGATTACCGTATATACCGACCCAAATATAAGCCGAGGCACCTCATTTTACCACAAAAAAATGGGAAAACATTTTGACTCGAGTATAAGCCTAGGGTGTCCATCTGTATGCCTCACTGTGCCTCACTTTGCCTCACTGTGTCCATGCCTCACTGTATCCATACCTCAGGCCTCATACACACCACAGGACATGTCCGATGAAAACGGTCCGCGGACCAGTTTCAGAGGACAGATCCGATCGTGTGTACAGACTAGCGGACAGATTTCCAGCAGACAAAAGTTTCTTAGCATGCTAAGAAACTTGTCCGCTGGAGAGCTGCCCGTCGGACTTGTCCGCTGGAGAGCTGTCCGTCGGACATGTCCGCTGGTTAGTATGTCTAACCAGGGGACCGAAATAGACGTAGACGACACCGACGTTCTCTATCGCGCGAGTTCAATGCTTCCACGCATGCGTCGAATCAATTTGATGCATGCGCGGGATTTCGGTCCGCTGGTTAGACGTACTAACCAGCGGACATGTCCGACAGACAGCTCTCCAGCGGACAAGTTTCTTTGCATGCTAAGAAACTTTTGTCCGCTGGAAATCTGTCCGCTAGTCTGTACACACGATCGGATCTGTCCTCTGAAACTGGTCCGCGGACCAGTTTCAGCGGACATGTCCGGTCGTGTGTACAAGGCCTAAGTGTGTCCATGCCTCACTGTGCCCATGCCTCATTATGCCCATGCCTCACTGTGTCCATGACTAGACTGACGTTTAACATGTGAGTCTATGGAAGGGGTGCCCGGATTTAAAAAATTGGTGCTCACCAGCCGTAGGTTTCCCAGACAACAAACTTTGCACACTTGTAGAGGAGAAATGGGGCTAAATGTGTGCCAAGTTCCAGGTCCAGGGGACCTACGACCAACCGGTACCGGTTCCCCAAATTTACCAGAGAAATTACCGTTTAACATGGGAGTCTATGGAAGGGGTGCCCGGATTTGAAAAATCGGTGCTCCCCGGCCGTAGGTTCCCCCGGACAACAAACTTTGCACACTTGTAGAGGAAGAGTGGGGCTACATGTGTGCCAGTGAACCTAAGGCCGCCTGTTACCGGGTCCCCATATCTGGGACATCAGACGCAAAAAGGTGACTCAGTACACAAAAAATGTTCTGAAAAACTCGGCTTATACTCGAGTATATACGGTATACAGAAACATCTTTACAGCCAATTTCCTTCCATCATACGATATAGCTGAAAGGGACAATGTTTTATCTTTGCCCATTTCACAGAGCATCATCTGCATCATCAAGATGGGTGATTAAAATTAGTGACCAAAATAAAGGGTTACGAGGGATATCATTGGCCTGCATTCTTTTTGCCTCTTCATATAGGACCCCAGATATTGTCTAAGATGGAAATGCAGACAGTATTAGAACTGAGTAAAAAGGGTGGAAATGTAAAATTCCTCCCCCCAATCCGAAAGTGATTCCAAAGACGATCGTGGCTCATAGAATGATGTTTGGTCTTTCTTATGGCTTTGATGTCCTTCTGGTGCCGGCAGAAATTGTAGAATGTTGCACATAGCTTTTGAACAATGTCAGGAAAGTCAAGGTGTGTACAGGTTCATTGCTGGGTCAACCAGGCGTTGAGTTTCCTAAAACCGCAAACCTAGTTAAATGACAGGCTAGTGCATTTGTACATTTTACAGATAATCTGTTCTTTTGTACAGTCTTCTTATAGTCAGCATCTCAGAATGTTTGAACATCATGAAAAAAAATTGTAAGGGGAAGCAAAAGGCATTAGACGACACAAATAAGTCTTTGATTTCCTCCTATTGCTCAAAGAGCAGAACAGCCTGCCATCCGTCTCTCTTGGATTTATGCAGGAAATCTGCTTGTCCAGTAAGGCTTGCTTTATGGAGATTACTCATCAGGCAGTCACATTGTGCTCTAAATGCCCCGGTCTTCTTCTACAAGGTTATTATATGTTTGATTAATGCATACGGTAGACTGTTTCAAAAAGCACGTAGGGTTGTGTACATATATTTATCATCCCAGAGGAAAAGACTTGTCATGTAGGACATGTAGCATTTGGAAAATGGCAAAATTAACAACCGTGGCATCGGTTCACTATCCAAAGTATGAAATGTATCCTGTGACCCTGCACAGAAGGTTCGCTGTAGCAATTTAGTAGTTCACATTTTAACAAGGTTATAGTTTTTTTTTTATTATTTGCATTATCATTTTATGCCTATTGCAATAGTCTATTAAAAAGTCAACAAAAAAATTCCCATTTTCAGATATACTATATTTATAGCAAGAACAATTATTTGCCTCTTTGGTCATTTATTGATGCACAAAAATTCAAGTTTTAGGTCAAAGGTATTTGGTTGGTTTGAAACAATTATGTGTAATGGTAAATTCAATCTCTTAAAGGTCATCTCCACGTTAATTGAACTAGTGGGATTTGTGGCATGCACTAGGTGGTAATGTAATGTGTAAATGACATTCAGCTGCATGACCCATTTCTCCACAGTAAGTCCCAGTCTCTTTTTTTGCTATTTGTGGCCCAAGAGGAAACTGCGGGAGAAACATTGGTAACCAGGGACATTGACTTTACTTGCTGCAGATCCATGAGACCACTAAAGTCATGACCAATGGAATCCACCATATATAGTGCATGACAATGTGCCTTATAAGAATCTCTACAAATTATACTTTATAATTATAACAGCATCAAGAAAAACTCTATAAAAGCGCTTAGGGCTCTGTGTGTCCATACATACAATAGGTAATAACTGCAATACTGATATCATGAAGCAATAGAATCCACTGGAGTAATTTATTAAGCATCAAAAAGTTTATCCAACCATGTAAATATTAGCACAAATCTGTAGTGCCCTCCACAAAAAAACAAGCAATAATGCCCAAGTCATAACTGGTGGAAAGGTATTAGGCTACTTGCCAGCCATTGGAGATGATGTATTCACAGCCTGGTTCCCTACTGTGCATGTGCGAGCCGCGCTGCACGTTCTGAGTGGTCCTTGCTGTTTTCTGGGACCTGTGTGTCTCGCAGAAGACAGCAGGGTTGGAGGAGGGACCAGACATGGTGTAGACCGCCGCGGGTACTGGGAGCAAATACCTTGACAGGTATCTGCTCTCCCCACCCCCCTTGAAATGTGCCAAATGTTAAACTGAAGGGGGGGGAGGAATCCGGACAGCGGACGTTAAATTCTTGGGTGGAACTCTGCTTTAATACCTTGAATAATAACATGTTATTTTTACTCCAAGAGCATATAATTTTATAAAGTTTTATATAAGTTTGTAAATTCTAGAGAAATGCTTAAATAATGCATTAAAATGTAACTAAACTCATTCGATTTTAGTCTATTAACATGTACTGGAGATTTTAGTCAACTAAAATGCGACCAAATTCTAGACATGTGCATTCGTTTTCGTCCGAATTTCTGGGATTTTCGCGTTTGTTTTAACAAACGATAACGAATGCGCAGAATATGAAAGATCCGACATAAAAAATGCTTTATTTTTGTTTCATTGCGACAATAGTTCGATATAGATAGAAGATTCGATATGACAGTGACAATAGCGATCTGTGTCTATCGAATCTGCAGTTGAATGTGCCTAACCTAACTCTATTAGTCCAAGATTATTCGACATAGAGAGTAAAGATTCGACATGAAGATTCAATGAAGCAGTCGCCGCGAGTGGACATTTATGGTCAAATGCTCCGCCCATAGGCTATAGAGGAATTCTAATGTTGGTTGACTAGTAATAATAATTAAAAAATATAATTATTACTAGTTGTACAACATTAAAATTCTACTATAGCTTGTGGGCGGAGCATTCGACCGGAAATGTACAATTGCAGCGTTGTATAGTTTAGCTGCTTCGTCAAATCTTTTTGGAACATATAACAGACACTATAAGCCTTCATTTGACAGGCTCAAACTTAATTCGGATTGCATTTTCTTAACTAAACAAAATAAATGAAAACAAATTTTGGGAGTAACTAAATTTATTTTTCGGACAAAAACTAAATTCCCGAAATTAAATATTTCAGTGTGCATGTGTCTACTAAATTCAGAGGACTAAAATACGACTAAAACTAAAATGGCATTTAAGCCAAAAGACTATGACTAAAACTTAATCGAAATTTGACGTAAAATTAACACTTCGGTGCAGGTCACTTCAGTTCCTCCAAACCAAACTCAAACTCATCAAACTATGTCTTTATAAGCAGGGGTACAGTCATCCTGGAACAAAAAAAGGGCTTTCCCCAAACTGTTACCACAAGGTTGAAAGCTCACAGTTGTCTAAAATGTCTTTGTATGCTGTAATATTAAAGGGGTTGTAAAACTTTGCGTTTTTTCACCTTAATGCATCCTATGCATTAAGGTGCAAAAACATCCGATGCTTACAGACCCCCAATTTACTTACCTGAGCCCTCGAAAGTCCTGCGTTGTTAACACGCTGGCTTCTCGGCCCGTGCTTCTCGGCTCTTCATTGGATGATTGATAGCAGCGCAGCCATTGGCTCCCACTGCTGTCAAATCAATGACGTGGCACGCCGGGGGGCGGGGCCGAGTGATACAGTCGGCGGCCACCATGCTCGCACGCTCGCAAGCTAACCCCCTTGGGAGAGCGCTTCCCAGAGGTGGGTTAGCTGTTGCAGGGAGTAGCCGAGACAGTCGCCGAGGGACCCCAGAAGACCAGGATCGGGGCCACTCTGTGCAAAACAAGCTGCACAGTGGAGGTAAGTATGACATGTTTGTTATATAAAAAATCAATAAAAAATAACCTTTACAACCCCTTTAAGGCCTCATTCACACTTAGGGCCGTTCGGGTCCGTCTGTCACGTACCTGAGCGGCCGCTCCATGCATCGCTATGGAGCGTCGGATGTCAGCGGAGACATGTCCGCTGACATCCGACCCGATCCGCTAAAAACAGACATATGGGGGCCACGTCCCCATCCGTCCATACGGATCGGATCAGGTAAGATCTGATGAAAACGGACATGCTGTCCGTTTTCATCAGATCGCTCCATAGGACACAGCGGTGCCCGACAAGCCCCTCCCCGCTCAGTGAGCAGAGAGGAGCTTGTCATCCGTCGGCTCAGCGGAGATCTGCGGACTGATCTCCCGCTGAGCCGACAGGAGCAGGCGGACTCCGTAGCGACGGAGTCCGCCAAGTGTGAATGGGGCCTAACAGTACTTTTCTTTGGAAACACCTGAATTCAGTATCTTGCAGGGTTGGCCACACATTGTTGACCACATAGTAGGTGTGATGGTCAAGTGTACACAAATTGTTGGCTATACTGTATATGACGTGTACTTTTAAGCACATACAATATAATAAAATAGTAAAACAAAAAATTAAAGGGTATAGGTTAGAAAAGAACAACCATGGATGCGCTGAGGGTCTGACATTCAGACAGGTGTTTACAAGATGGCTGCAATGGCTTCTCATTTTTCTTGATTTGAGAAAAACTAAAAGAAGCAATTAAACGCTCTAGATATTTTTCATCTTCTGTTATGTCATCAGTTTCATACTCTTGTATGATTACTATATTTTTCATTCTTAGAGACAGCTACGGTATCTATTAAATAAACGTTATAAACATTCATTAAACTCCTGGATTTCCATCCAAACTGGATTTCTTAATGATTAATGATTACATCTGTCTTGTCCTACTGTGGGAAATGGAAATGTTTGTAATAGTGTTGGCCAGTCTGCCAAGCTGATTTGTCCATGTGGACATTTTACCTCTTGTATATCCTGTCGTATAGACAGAGCTCTGTCTGCATCTTTTCACTGAAAGCATTATAACCTCTAGGTGGCTTATCCAGTAATTGATTTTTTTCAGCAGTCACCCATTTGATGTAAAGTTACTACAGGATGAACCTACAAATCTGCATACGTGTACACTATATTACCAAAAGTATCAGGACGCCTGCCTTAACACGCACATACTTTACTTGGAACTCTTAATTATTAGCTCAGCTCCATCTAAGGCCTCGTCCACACGATCAGTTTTCCTGACAGGAAAAGTGCGATGTGAGGTTTTTGTCAGGAAAACCGACCGTGTGTACGCTCCATCACACTTTTTCTGTCAGTTTTCCTGCCAAGAAAAGATTGAGAGCAGGATCTCAATTTTTGTGACAGGAAAAATGCCTATAGCGAATCGCGTTCGTCTGTACGCAATTTCGAAACACGCAAAAAAAGCGCATTGTCAGAATCAAGCAGAAGAGCCGAACTGCCTATTGAACTTCATCGATCTCGGCTCGTCGTACGTGTTGTACGTAAACGCGTTCTTGACGGTCGGAATTTCCGCCAAGATTTGAGTGACTGTGTGTATGTAAGACAATTTTGAGCTGTTTTCCTGCTGAAAAAAAATCGTGTGTATAGGGCATAACAGCATATATGAAAGAAGATGGCTACTGTTGTGTTTTTTTCTTTAGCTAACCCACAGTCCAATATGTGTGTAAATGCAGGTGTCCCAATACTTTTGGTAATATTGTGTATGTTGATGTAAGCGCTATGGTAATATTTACAAGTTAGTCTCTGCGGTGGTAGAAGTTGCAGAACACTGCCCTTAGCGGTCAGTGCGCTGGTACTACCACCATAAGGCAGTCCATGCTCAAGTTAGAGCAACCAGGTGAAAAAGAGAAATAAAAAAAACTTTTCCTCTTCTTCTTTTCTCTTTCTTATGCTGTGAAGAAGCCGGCAGGACCCTAATCTTACTAACCCATCATACCCCCCCGAAGTTCTGCACATACAACCAAATGTGGATCCGGTGGAAACGAAAACAAAACTGAAAAGGGGCGATCATTCCCGTCCGTAACTTCTTTAACCACTTTACAACCGTCTTTTAACGGCCTCGGCTTTGTGCGGTGATATCTGAATGATGCCTGCAGCTACAGGCATCATTCAGATATCACCGTCTTCAGCCGTCGATTCTGTGCACTATAAGAACGATCAAAGCGGCAGTTCCGCCGCTTGATCGTTCTTATAGGCGGGGGGAGGGGACGTTCCCCCCCTCCCGCCACCATCCGGTGCTTCCCCGGGCTCTCCCGTGCCATCGGGGGCCAGGAGAGCGAATCGGCCAGCGCTGTCTGGGAAGCATAGAGATGACTGGTGACCAGATGGACACCAGTCATCTCTATGACCGTCGGAGGCCCGGGCGCAACGTTATGACGTCACGCCCGGTACCCGCAATTTGGCATGTGATCGGTGAATTTCTTTTCACCGATTTCATGCTTCAACAACAGAATGAGCCCACAGCACAGCCAAGCTGAAACGGCGTAAAGTTATTCCACCTATAGGAGGCGCATCCCATGCAAAGGTATGGACGATGGAACAGCCGTCCTCTTTTACGTTGTTTACGTAAGTCGTACGTGAATGGGGCTGGGCGTAGGTTACATTCGCGTCGTAGGCATTGAGCCGTTGTATCTTAGGGAATATATATGCGACGTGATTCTGAGCATGCGCGCGCATGCACCGTTCGTTCGGCCCTTACATGGGGTCACGGTTAATTTAAATGTACACGCCCTCTACCTTCCTACTTTAATTAAGGCGGGCTTGCGCCGGCCAATTTACGTTACGCTGGCGCAACGTAGGGAGCGAGTGCTTTGTGAATACTGCTCTTGCCTCTCAGAGTTACGTCGGCGTAGCGCATATGAGATGCGCTACGCCGGCACAAAGATGCGCCAAGCTACCTGAATCTGGATCAGAGTTAAATTAACACTCTGATCTCCCTCTAAATTTAAATAGCACCGGTACTTTGAAGTAACCAGGAGATACATATCTATTTTAATAGTGAATTTAGCGAATTGCCTTGGCCTTGCCTTTTGCTCTTAAAACATAATTTTTGCGTTCAAATCTGAAATCCCTGCTTTAGTCTCTTTTAGGGGGCACAGAATTGTTTTTTTCTTTGGTACAATTCACATTTACTCGGCTTTCTTGGTAGCAGCAGCGTACCATTCCCAGTTCAACAGTGCCGTAGTAAAAATGTCTCTCACATACATTGCTCTGGGCTACAATCTACCTCCCACTATGTGCTGTATCTCAGACAGCAGCGCTATGTAAGGTGCAGATGGGGCATTCTGTGGCTGGGAAATAACATTATCATACAAAGGGCCTGTTCAGTGTGATCTCTGAGTTTGTGTGCCCACCCATCCTGTTTGAAATTAATTTTCTTGCTATTAATATTCACATTCAGCAGGTGGGGGAGCTGAATGTCCCTAGGGAGAGCAGGCAAAGGAGGAGGGGGACAGTGACAGCTAAGCAAGTAATTCTAGCAAGTGCTACGAATAGGAAAACGCTTTCACCAGTGCATATGAATGAGGTTAAGAAGCTGAAGAAATGCAGGACTATCTGCATTGTATTGTTTACTCTGTATGAACAGCAATCTACTTACTACTCACATCGTTACCACTTAGGCAGGGATCACTGAGTGTATCTCTGTCTGGCGCCGGTGTTGCTTAGATAGGTCATAGTGCTTCCTGCTGGAACTTTCATGCAGCCAACTAACTCGTTTAGTTACTAATGTTTCTACACGTGTATGTAAAGGGATAAAAATTGTATATAGTAAATGCGCAGGCGAAGGAAATTATTGATTAAATATTCACAAAACAGCAGCTGGCAATCACACAACAGAACATTTGTGTGAAATAGTAGAAAAAAAAGATTGCTGCGCTAATAAAACAATATAACCAAAACAACATACCGTATATACTCGAGAATAAGCCGAGGCACATAATTTTACCACAAAAAACTGGGAAAACTTTTTGACTCGAGTATAAGCCTAGGGTGTCCATGTGCATGCCTCACTGTGCCCATGCCTCACTGTGGTCATGCCTCACTGTGCCCATGCCCCACTGTGTCCATGACTAGACTTGCGTTTAACATGGGAGTATATAGAAGGGGTGCCTGGCTTTGTAAAATTGGTGCTCCCCGGCCTTAGGTCCCCCAGACAACAAACTTTGCACACTTGTAGAGGAAGAGTGGGGCTATATGTGTGCCAAGTTCACGGTCCAGGGGACCTACGGCCAGCCAGTACCGAGGGGGGCATTTTCGGCACAAAAAGATGTGCTGAAAAACTTGGCTTATACCAGTATATACGGTATATGATAAATGTATAACAGTGATAAGTCCATAATGAAATCCAAAATAAGTGAAATACCCTTTGCATTCCTGTCTCAATGGTGTTGAACAGCTAAACACCCTGAGGGCACCTTCCACTGTTATAGGAAAAAAGGCTGTGCCCTTACCAGATAACTAGATTCCAAGTTATAGGAGCCTAGTAAAGCAGAGGTTCATACAGCACATAGGATCCATCCTCTGGTTGTAGACAAGGTGATATAGAGCTCGACTCCACTGGTTGCTCTCTTAGTCTTTTCGCTCAACAGATAACTAGACTCTACGTTATAGGAGCCTAGTAAAGCGGAGGTTCATACGGCACATAGGATCCATCCTTTGGACAAGGTGATATGGTTATCGACTCCACTGGTTGCTCTCTTTGTCTTTTTGCTCAACAGATAACTAGACTCTACGTTATAGGAGCCTATTAAAGTGGAGGTTCATATGGCACATAGGATCCATCATCTGGATGTAGAGAAGGTGATATAGATTTCAACTTCACTGGTTGTTCTCTTTGTCTTTTCACTCAACAGTGAGGTGTAAAAAAGAGAGGAGAGGAAAGTCAACATAGCATAAAACCGTGATGGTTTATTGAAAGTTGCACAAATCCAACAAAACGTAGATACAAAGTTCCTGGATAAAAACAAAAACAAAGACTAAACATAGACTCCACCCTACTAGTTTTGTCATAACTGACGAAACTAGTAGGGCGATGTCTATGCTTAGACTCTCCACGTTAGTTTGTATGCTATCTGCAGATTGTTTTATCCAGGAACTGGATAAAAGTGGAGTCTAGTTATCTGGTAAGGGCACAGCCTTTTTTCCTATCATGATGGAAGGTGCATTCCGGGTATTTAGTTGTCCAACATCTTTGAGTGAGGATATTTCACTTATTTTTGGATTTCATTATGGACCAATCACGGTTATACATTTATCATATACTGTATGTTGTTTTGATTTATATTGTTTTATTAGCGCAGCAATATATAGTAGACATGTACACACTGAAATATTTCATTTCCGAATTTCGTTTTCGTCCGAAAAATGTATTTATTTAGTTACTACCGAAATTAATTTTCTTTTATTTCGTTTTTCGTAAAAAAAAAGCATTTGTCCGAAAATCCAAATTAATTAAGGTCGAATCTGTCATTGAAGGCTTATGGTGTCTGTCGAATGTTCTAAGAAGATTTGACGGAATCTTAAAAAAAAAAAGATTCGATGGAGCAGCGAAACTGTACGATGCCGCAATCGTACATTTCAGGTCGAATGTTCCGCCTACATGCTATAGAAGAATTCTAATGTTTTATGACTAATAATAATTATATTTATCAATTATTATTACTAGTCAACCAACATTAGAATTCTTCTATAGCTTATGGGCAGAGCATTTCACCATAAATGTTCGCTTGCTGCGATCGTATGTTTTTAGCTACTTCATCGAATCTTCATGTCTCTCTATGTCGAATCTTTTCTCTCTATGTCGAATCTTTTCTCTCTGTCGAATCTTTTCTCTCTATGTCGAATCTTTTCTCTCTGTCAAATCTTTTCTCTCTATGTCGAATCTTTTCTCTCTATGTCGACTCTTCTTTATGTCTCTATAATGTCGAATCTTTTCTCTCTATGTCGACTCTTCTTTATGTCTCTATAATGTCGAATCTTTTCTCTCAATGTCGAATTTTTTCTCTTTATGTAGAATAATATTGGACTAATAGAGTTAAGGTTAGGCACATTCGACCACAACGAAAATAAAGCATTTGTTTATGTCGGATCTTTCGGTTTTCGTTTTCTGTGCTTTCGTTATCGTTTGTTAAAACGGTAACGAAAATACCTGAAATTCGGACGAAAATGCATTCGGACGAAAACTAATGCACATGTCTAATATATATAGCGATAAGCAACATTGATCCCTAGTTCGACAATGCTGCAGCCTCCTACATAGATACAGTATGTGAGTTATGTCACCCTTGGTCAGGAAGTTTGTTATTTGCATGATCCCCAGGTTAAAATAAAATGAAAAAATAAACAAAAGAAAATAAATGCAGCCACCGCATCCAAGGATTGGTAAGCTGCAATATATTTCATGTTTATCTTGGGTTTAGATACACTTTCAGTGTGACTTTGCCAAACCGTGTGCTGGTTCTGAGTCCAAAACGTAATCATTGCCAGACAACCAATATTTTCATAAAAAGTCAGTAAAAACATTCTTCATATTGTTCCTTTGCCTCAATAGCCCCTCCACTGATTAATAGCTTTGAAATTCCTGCACAGATCCCCTTTATTCCTGTCTCATTTCCTTGTGCAGAGAATGTGTATAAAAATTTCCTTTGAAATCCACAGGTCCAGCACATCCAGACAAACACAGCATAGCAACCAGATATTGGCAGGAGAGCTTCGATGTGGAAGATCTGCCTATCAGGGCTGTGGAAATAAAAAATAACTAAAGATTTATTATTTCTATCTAATATTGTTTATAACATAGCTTCTACACAAACTGCAGCGTTTAATTCCCAAGTACATGCATACAAATAAGAATTTAGTCTGAGTTAGATGGAAAAAAATGAGGGCTTAACTACAAACGGAATTAAATTTCTTGCTACTAAGTGATATCAACTGTTGTTGGCAGTCATCTCACCTGCCACACATGAAAATGAATGCGCTGCAAATAAGGTGATTGCCAACAAATGGTTTAATTCACTCACTAGTAAGGATGAGGTTTGTTTGGGTTCACCACTGCCGTGGGTTTGTTGTAGATCCAGCTCATTCAAAATGTAACCACTTGCCGCCCGCCAATGACAGATTGATGTCGGCAAAGTGGTTGTAGAATCCTGACTGGACGTCATATGACGTCCTCAGGATTCTGAGCCGCTGCGCGCCCCCGGTTGTTGCGGGGTGTCAGTCTGACACCCCCGCAACACCGATCTCGGTAAAGAGTCTCTCACGGAGACTCTTTACCACGTGATCAGCCGTGTCCAAACTGTTAGTTTTTGTATACCAAGCTCCATTCGTTTCTACAGCTCCAGTCATCTCTAGTGCAGAACTATTGTCTAGAGGTCTGATTTTGGGGCAATGGGTCTATTTTTTTTTTTTTACTCATTTAAAATTTGCAGTCTAGGTGAACTTAGAATTTATTAAAAATGTAACACAATGACAGCTGCTACTCCCCTTATCAGTTCATCCCTCACAGTCCCAACCTTTTGTTTCACCAGCCCCTCCCTCTTAGATTGTAAGCTCGCAGGAGCAGAGCTCCGCTAACTCTCTTGTTTTGAATTGTACTGTTGGTGTAGTGCCTCCCTACACGGATACAGGACGGAAACAGCATTGCTCAAAATATGGGACGACGCTCTCGAGGCCGCAGACGAAGGAGAATCTTGTCTTCTGGTTCTGTTGGACCTAAGCGCAGCCTTCGACACTGTAGACCACAAACTGTTACTAACTGGGCTAGCTGAAGTAGCCAGAGTCGCAGAAGGTGATTTATCTTGGCTCTCCTCTTTTTTGGAAAACCGATCACAAATAGTGAAATTGGGACCTTTAACTTCTGAGAAACGCATGGTATTGTACGGAGTCCCTCAAGGATCGCCTCTGTCGCCAGTGCTGTTTAACATCTATCTCTGCCCTCTTTTTGAAATCATTAGTAGCCAAAAACTACTGTTTATTTCTATGAAGTGATTCGCATGGGATACCGTGATGTCCTCCAGCCTGTGTATGGCCCTGTCACGTAGTTTGCCCGCCTGTTCTGATGCTGCCAGCTTCTCAGTGAGCACCACCAAGTTGGTCTTCAGGTCTGTGATTGCAGCAGAGAAGGTAGACTTGATGTCTGCTGTGAAGCCTGACATATCGTCGTAGGTTAGGGGCTTGTTGGAGCGGGAGGTACCCCTACCTGTGTCCTCGGCAGCAGAATCAGAGTCTCCACTGATTTCCTCCGCGTGTCGTGTCGGCGCCATCTTGGGCCCAGTTGCTCCGTACTTCGCCTGAGTCTGGGAGAAGTGTTCAGTGATGCTCCGTGTCGCGGGGGTCGACTGTCCTCGTCGGGAACGAGCCTGGGGCGTAAAGAATAGTTTTTTGCCCGGCATCTGAGCTTCTGTGGTCGGGTAACGAGCGAGTAGGCTGTGGGCTGACCGGAGCTCCTCTAGTGTGCTGCCATCCAAGCCGCGCGTCAAGCCACGCCCCCAGCCAAAAACTACTGTATCACTCTTATGCAGACGACACGCAACTGTATTTTCACATTTGCAACAAAAAGGATCACCATCTCAATCTAGAGACATGCCTCTCTTTGATAGAGAACTAGATGACGAAGAGTTATCTTAAACTCAACAGGGCGAAAACAGAACTTCTCCTGTTTCACGCCAAGCGTATGAATCAACCTACTACAACTTGGATACCCCCGCCCATTCTGGGCAAAATCATCTCCCCTAGCGCCAAAGTCAAAAGTCTCGGGGTCATCTTTGACTCTCACATGACAATGGAGGCACAAATAGGGTCAGTAGTTAGCGGATCTCACCATCTGCTGCGCCTACTTCACAAACTTACTCCTTTTATTCCCAAAGAAGACTTAGCGGCCGTGGTGGGAGCGATTGTAAACTCCAGATTGGATTATGCAAACGCCCTTTACCTCGGACTCCCAAAGTACCAAATCGCTCGTCTGCAAGTCGTTCAAAATACGGCCGCCAGACTGGTGACTGGGAAAAAAACATGGGAATCAATCTCACCTTCACTGAGAACCCTTCACTGGTTGCCAGTAAAAGACAGAATTGCTTTTAAAGTACTCTGTCTAACGCATAGATGTATCCATGGGAATGTTCCCCATTATCTATGCGAAAAAATAAAAGCTCACAACTCCAATCGCGTTCTGCGATCCACCAACCAAAACCTGCTTCAGATACCGAAAACCAATTACAAGTCCAAAGGAGAAAGAAGATTTGCGGTCCAAGGTCCCAGACTATGGAATGCTTTACCAACCAGCATTCGGTTGGAGGAAAACCACTTAGCATTCAGGAGAAAGATCAAGACGCATCTCTTTTGATATCAAAGGAGACAGGAACAACAAGCGCCCAGAGGCGATTTAGTTCGCATGTGCCGCGCTATATAAGTTTTTCATTCATTCATTCATTCATTCATTGTAAAGCGCTGCGCAAACTGTTTGTGCTATATAAATGCTGTATAATAATAATAATTGCTGTCTTAGGCTAAGTTCACATTGGCATTAAAAGCAGGTGTTTGAGAGGCACTAAAAATGCCCCCCAAACGCCTATGCAAATGATACAATGGACAGCACACAGTGCTGTTCACATTAGCAAGGCATGAAGCATTAGCTTTGTGTCGCCTCAAAATTGAAGCCTCTTGTCGTGTCAGGAGGCGTTTGCAGCTTTTCAATGCCTCCCATTTGAGTCTGGCAGGCAGTTGCTGTGTGATTGGGAGGCGTTAATAAAATTAACACAAGTCTAACACCCATACTAACACTATAGGAGCATTTGTTAAGCGTTAGAAATGTAGTCAAGTGTGAACAAGCTCTTGAAGTTCTCTGGTGTTCCAAGAAATTTGCCGTTATAGGCTCATAGAGAATACACTTAGGTGGATTCAGAGCGAGTTACGCCGGCGTATCAGTAGATACGCCGTTGTAACTCTGAATCTACGCCGGCGTTAATTTAAGCATATTCTGGAAACCAGATACGCTTAAATTAGGCTAAGATACGAGCGGCGTAAGTCTCCTACGCCGTCGTATCTTAAAGTGTAATTTTTAGGCTGGCCGCTAGGTGGCGCTTCCGTTGAGTTCGGCGTAGGATATGTAAATGACTAGATACGCCGATTCACGAACGTACGCTTGCCCGTCGCAGTAAAGATACGCCGTTTCCGTAAGAGATACGCCACGTAAAGATATAGCTGCCCCTAGGAGGCGTAGTCAATGTTAAGTATGGCCGTCGTTCCCGCGACTAAATTTGAAAATTTTACGTTGTTTGCGTAACTCGTCCGTGAATGGGGCTGGACGTAATTTACGTTCACGTCAAAACCAATACGTCCTTGCGGCGTATTAGGGGCAATGCACACTGGGAGATTTCCACGGACGGCGCATTCGCCGTTCGTGAAGAAAGTCAATCACGTCGGGTCACAGAACATTAATAAAAAACACGCCCCCCTGTCCCACATTTGAATTAGGCGGCTTACGCCGGCCGATTTACGCTACGCCGCCGCAACTTACGGAGCAAGTACTTTGAGAATACAGCACTTGCCCGTCTAAGTTGCAGAGGCGTAATGTAAATCGGATACGTTACGCCCGCGCAAAGATACGCGGATGTACGAGAATCTGGCCCACACTGTCTTTCTGTCTTTCTTGTCTCTCTCTGCTATATTAAGGCCTAACCAAGCTGCTTACATTCTTTACAGCTGCTGTACAATATTTGTGGCTATTGTCTTTAAAATAATACACTCATTTCTATTTCAAGATAAAACCTGCAGCATCTTTCCCTCCTATATTGAATTTAGCTGCTTACATACTGTAATTGTTTAATTTTTATTGTAAGAATAAACTTGCCCTGTCTTCTTATTTGCTGTCTATTCAAGTGCTTGCATACTGTCCTTATGCTAGCTGATTCCTACCAAACACATACCTGAAGTCTATATTTTGATATTATGATAATTTAGGATGCAGGGTTGGGAAGGGGTTTAACCGGATAAGACCCGGACCATTATGCAGGTTAAGGACCAGGCCCCTTTTTGCGATTCAACACTGCGTCGCTTTAACTGACAATTGCGCGGCCTGCGACGTGGCTCCCAAACAAAATTGGCGTCCTTTTTTTCCCCACAAATAGAGCTTTCTTTTGGTGTTATTTGATCACCTCTGCGGTTTTTATTTTTTGGGCTATAAACAAAAATAGAGACAAGTTTGAAAAAAATTCTATATTTTTTACTTTTTGCTATAATAATAAGTTTAGGTCGATACGTATTCTTCTACCTATTTTTGGTTAAAAAACGCAATAAGTGTTTATCGATTGGTTTGCGCAAAATTTATAGCGTTTACAAAAAAGGGGATAGTTTTATGACATTTTTATTAATATATTTTTTTACTAGTAATGGCGGCGATCAGCGTTTTTTTTCGTGGCATTACGGCGGACACATCGGACACTTTTGACACATTTTTGGGACCATTGTTATTTTCACAGCGAAAAGTGCTATAAAAATGCACTGATTACTGTGAAAATGACAATGGCAGTGAAGGGGTTAACCACTAGGGGGCACTGTAGGGGGTTAAATGTGACCACCTGTGTGTTTCTTACTGTAGGGGGGCGGGGCTGGACGTGTGACGTCAGTGATCGTCGTTCTCTATATCAGGGAACAGACGATCACTGACACTGCCACAGAGAAGAATGGGGAAGGTTTGTTTACACTCACCTCTCCCCGTTCTTTAGCTCCTGTGACCCGATCGCGGGAACCACCCACGGCGATCGGGTCCCGCGGTCACGGAGCTTCAGACTGGGTAACAAGCCCACCGCCGATGGGAGGTATGCGCAGAGTCTTCTCCACCATGCTCTGGAGGTCTATGGTCCTGACGTCACCAAGACCATTGCAAGGTCCATAGTCCTGCATTGGATGCGATGCATTGGAGTGTTCCACTGCCAGAGCATGGTGAAATGGCATCTGCCAGGGAAGCAAAGGTTTGAGTAAGTAAAATGCTTTTACTATTCTCTAGACCTAAATGAGCAGTTAACCCTATGGGCACAGCCCCAATGCAAGGGGGGATTTTCAGAATTCATGCAGTTGGGCTTTAAAGGAGATCCTTCATGATATAAATACAGGGGCTTCCATTTTTTCTTCTGAAACTGCTAATTAGCCTGACTGTAACAGGGTTTCTCTGGTTTTAGTACTTTTTGAGTCACTGACCTGGAACAAATCAGTAGATCAGAAGGTTTGACCTCTCAAGCTACATTCTTGTTCCAGGTCAATAATTCCGAAAGTATTTAAGCCAGAGAATCAGCATACCAGCAGACAACTCATTTTTAGAAGGAGGTTAGCCACGGCCATCCACATATTTCTCTTATGACAGGTTTCCTTTAGGCTGGACCGCTTTTGTGCAGTGCACTTTCTTGCTCTGCCCTTGCCTAAGCCGAGCTGTCAGTCAATTTGATGTAGTGGAGGAGGTGGAGAAAGGAGAGATGAGGTGCACACTAATACAGATGGCAGAGTGCCCTGGCCCAATCCTTCTTGGCACTAACGAGGACCCAGAAACATCCAAGCAGAAGAAGCCAACAACTTCTTGAACACAATTTGAACAATCTTTTACTGAAAATATTAAAGCAATAAACACAGTGGCCAGAACTTTGACATTTTACAGTCAATCTCATTTATCAAGACAGCTACAGTATATAAAGGCATTCTTGCATGCATTTAAAGTGACCCTGTTTAAAAATATAAGAAACAAATTAATTCAAATCTGTAATCACTAAAAATATTTCCTTTTTTAATTTTAATGTAAGTACCTGCAGGGCCACTGATAGGGTGGGGGGACCACTGGTCCTCTTGTAGGGGGCCCGAGCACACACAGGGTGGGCCAAAAAAATGAGGGGGATTGGTGGGTGACGACAATTGTGTCCCTCTTCCTCTAACAGCTGAAAGCTGGTCTCTCCCCCTCTCCCTGCTGCCAGCTTTCAGCTGCTGGAGGAAGAGAGACACACAATTGTCGTCCCTCTCCCTGTGTGTCCCCCCCTCTCCCCAGCACTGGCTCTGTAATATCAGCTTGGTGAGTCTGTTAGCTCTGTAACTTTGTTAGAAAAATATAATTAGGGGTCATCACCCATGTACTCTAGCTGCGTGAAGGAGGTAGGGTGACCACATTTCTAAACTACCATTTAGGGACACCCTCCCTTCCCAAAAATCAGCTTGTGCTGTAACAAATCAAAGCACAGTGATTGGACACAAGAGGCGGGATTTATGATTTCTCCAATCCCAAGCAGGGGGCAGGATTGTGCTTCTCCAGGCATTCCCCGCCAGGACAAGTACTGTCGGTGAGTAAAGCGGTGATGTGGTGGCCTTTTTTGGGGGCATCATATTGGCCCGGGGGCGTGTCAAGTTTCATTCTGGGACACTGTATTGTCCTGGAATGAAGGTGCCCGGGACAGACCTGCAAAATGCGGGACTGTCCCGGGCAATCTGGGACACGTGGTCACCCTAGAAGGAGCGCGGCGCTTTCCCAGTGGTCCCCACTGTCTCCTGGGACCAGAAGGCAGCGGGGGGGGTGGGAGTGGTGTGACTTCCGTGGGAGTCATTCCCGGAAGTGGGTGCAAATGGCTGTATTATACAGGTGGTACCTCCTCCATGTTTCCCTCCTCATTGGGCACCAAGCAAAGGTCACATGAGAGGCCTACCCCGGGGTGGGTTCTTCACTTTGTATAGGGTCACTGCCATAACCATGGGCTACTTTTACTTGAGCCATACTCAGGACTCAGTGAATGACAAACATGAACGAACTCTAGTAAACTCTTTTGATATCCTATACACCAACATGGTCACTTGTGCATTTAGAATGGACACTCAAAGCCAATGCCCTCTCCACCTATCCAGCGTATCACCGCTACCTCTCTCGCAGTAGCTGTATGGAGTCCCGCCGTGCTCCTAGCGTGGACTCTATACATGTACTTTACTTAACTCTTATTCTTCCATAACTGTGTACAGGATAAGGGCCCCATGCGGAGCAGATCTGCACCGTTGCTATGGGAGATGGATCATGGCCAAAGGAATGCCAACAACATCTCCCTTGCTGCAAGAGGCTATCTCACCTGCCATTTGTACATGCTTAATGACAGACTGCATGTGAAACCATATCTTTACACTGTATTAACTCTTGTACTGATGTCTTCATACCCCAATGTGTTTAGTTGCCCAGGCTGTAGACCAGGGATCCTCAAACTACGGCCCTCTAGCTGTTGCAGAACTACATGAGGCATTGTAAAACTCTGACATTCACAGACATGACTAGGCATGATGGGAATTGTAGTTCCTGAACTGGAGGGCCATAGTTTGAAAACCCATGCTGTAGACTGTATGTGCCAGTTACTTACATTGCACCCCTTCAGTAACATCAGACCAGACAAGGGTGAAGTTTCAAAAAGAAGAATAAATGAACATGATGACAATCACAGGTAACAGTTTGGAATAAAGTGCAGACATCCCCTAACATCCCTAGTTCCTAACTCAGGCGTGTGGCTGCCCCAGCATACCTGCATAGCAAAAAGTCAATTTTTGGCAGAGTTTACACTTGGCAGAATCCAAAAATGGCATCTTCAGGTAGGACTGTAAGTTCCAGGCATCCTCCTACATCTTGATGGCTGTGTATGCCTTTCCTCCCATACAGACTGTGGGCCAGATCCACAAAGCAGTTACGCTGGCGTATCTATTGATACGCCGCGTAACTGCTAGGTTGCTCCGGCGTATCTTTGTTTTGTATCCACAAAACAAGATACGCCTGAAGCTGGGCTAGATCCGACTGGTGTACGTCTTAGTACACCGTCGGATCTAAGGTGCATATTTACGCTGGCCGCTAGGTGGCGCTTCCGTCTATTTCCTCGTCAAGTATGCAAATTAGCTAGATACGCGAATCCACAAACGTACGTCCGGCCGGCGCATTTTTTTACGTTGTTTACGTAAGACTTTTTTCTGCGTAACATTACCCCTGCTATATGAGGCGTACCCAATGTTAAGTATGGACGTCAGGCCAGCGTTGAATTTTCCATTGTGTACTTTTTTTGCGTAAAACGTTCGCGAATAGGGCTTTTGGAGCATGCGCACTGGGATACCCCCACGGACGGCGCATGCGCCATTCAGAAAAAACGTCATTTACGTTGGGTCAAGACGTATTAACATAAAACACGCCCCCCTCTCATCCATTTGAATTGTGCGGCGGTTACGGCGGCGTAGTGTATCTGAGATACACTACGCCGGACGTAAAGAAGCGCCACGCTACGTGGATCTGGCCCTGTGTGTATGATTTCTCTCCAGCCA
Organism: Rana temporaria; assembly: GCF_905171775.1. Lineage (NCBI taxonomy): Eukaryota > Metazoa > Chordata > Amphibia > Anura > Ranidae > Rana > Rana temporaria. The sequence continues at coordinate 111,711,081 of NC_053500.1, forward strand.
ACAGCCTCTGGATCTGGGCCCCCTGTCCCCTGTATAGCACACAGGACCAGAGGGCCGGGCCAAGGAGCAATTCTCCAAGAAAAACCCTGGAGTGCAGTTAACCCCTAACTTCCCACTGGGGCAGCAGTACCCACTATCTGAAAAAGGAGCACGCCTGCTCTGAACGCACGCACCACCTCACCCCATCTGACATCTACCTTACACCCGGAAGTGACGTCGGCCGCTTCTCTCTGCATGTACCAATGGACTAGAAAGTCAGCCTAAGTATATTCCAGTGGTAAACTGGCTCACAATCTGTGACAATAAGACTATTATATAAGAGGACTGTTGTTCTACTTTCTAGATTTATTATTCAAGATGATTCACATATGTGTAAAATAAAAGTTGTGAACATCTCACACACCCTTGTTATTGTCACCTCGTGGAGTGAAAACGCAGATGATCTAAGAATCTTAGAACTATCCAGATGAACTTCTTGTAAATATGACTGCATTTTCTTTTGATGTAAATTGCAGTACAAATGTTACTTTTATACATTAAAGGGGTTGTAAAGGTTTGTTTTTTATTTTCTAAAAAATTCAGACAAAGAAAACAAAGAAATAAAACATTTAGAAGAGAAATTGAAGGAAAAGGTAAGAGAACCAACAATGCTCTAGCTTAAAGGAACCTATTTAGAAAATAAAAAACAAACCATTACAACTCCTTCAAGACTGTGACACAGGAAAATAAATACATTGGCCGGGATTCAGAAAGGACTTTACGACGACGTATCTCTAGATACGCCGTCGTAAGTCGAAAGGTGCGCCGTCGTATCCATACGCATATTCTTGAAACTAGATACGCCTCACTGTACTGTCCACGTCCCCCCCATAGTGGTGTCCTCTGCCCCCCCATAGCAGTGTCCTCTGCCCCTCCACATCATCCCCCCACCCACTGTAGTGTCTGCTGCCCCTCTGCCCCCCATAGCAGTGCCCTTTGCCCCCTCCACATCACCTCCCCACTGTAGTGTTCCCTGCCCCACTGCCCCCCCCCCCATAGCCGTGTCTTTTGTCCCCTCCACATCCCCCCACTAAAGTGTGTGCTGCATCTCTGTCCTCCAATAGCAGTGTCCACTGCTCCTCTGCCCCCCATAGCATTGCCCTCTGTCCCCTCCACATCACCCTCCCCCTGTAGTGTCCTCTGCCCCCCCCCCATAGCAGTGACCTCTGCCCCCTCCACACTAAAGTGATCTTTTCCCCTTCACACCATCCCTCGGACACAAACAGGAGTGTGCAGGTAGCTCTCTCCTACCTTTTGTAAGGTGTACAGCAGAGCAGAGTACTGGATGGAGGGTGGTTATTGATTGCTAGGACCATCTGGCTTCCTTACAACCAATCATCTGCTGGTTAACGGCAGCAGCTTTCGATCCCGCCATCCATCCACGATGCTACCTTCTGCTCTTCGCTCCCCTGTGAAGTGAGAGCATCTGAGGCTGAGGAGAAGGACCGGCTCATTCATTTTCGAGATCTACCTGCTGGCTGACCGCGGTTGACAGAGCATGATCGATGGGTTGCTTTAAAGCATGTCCAAAGCCAAAACGTTTCTATTTGTTTTGTATAGATTTGTGGTGAGGGCTTAGAACCCCTGATAGGTCCCACTTAGGGATTATTAAGCCTCGTACACACGACCGAGGAACTCGACAGGGGCGAAACAGATCGTTTTCCTCATCGAGTTCCTTGTTAGGCTGTCGAGGAACTTGACAAGGCAAGTTTCTCCATTCCCGACGAGGAAAAAGAAGACATGCTCTCTTTTTGGCTCGACGGGATCCTCGACAGTTTCCTCGTCGAAAAATGTACACACGACCGGTTTCCTCGGCAAAAAAAAAATCACAGCAAGTTTCTTGCTGGTTTTTGCAGAGAAACTCGGTCGTATGTATCAGGCCTTACTCTGTCTGTTTGTCTTGGTAGCCTCCATCATTGAACAAAATCTTCAAATATGGTAGTTTCCCTTACTTTGGAAAGATTTTCCCTCACACCTGTTGTGTCTACAGAACCCAAAGGGAATTCTGCACAGTGAGGCGTTTGTGGCTTGCTTTCCCAGTAACAAATATGTCTCTTATTTCATATGGGGGTGTCACCAACAAAGAACATGAGTGAAATCTTCCCAAAGGGGTTCAATGACAGAAATAAACTTAATGGAAAGGAAAGTGCTTCCAAAGAGTTTTGTTAAGTACGGAGGTAAATTTCACTAGGTAACATTTAGTTAAAAGTAGGGTTGTTCCGATACCACTTTTTTAGGACCGAGTACAAGTACCGATACTTTTTTTCAAGTACTCGCCGATACCGAATACCGATAATTTTTTTTAAATGTGTCCCCAAATGCAGCCATGTCCCCCATATATGCAGCCATGTCCCCCCATATATGCAGCCATGTCCCCCCATATATGCAGCCATGTCCCCCATATATGCAGCCATGTCCCCCCCATATATGCAGCCATGTCCCCCATATCCCCCATATATGCAGCCATGTCCCCCCCATATATGCAGCCATGTCCCCCATATATGCAGCCATGTCCCCCCCATATATGCAGCCATGTCCCCCATATCCCCCATATATGCAGCCGTGTCCCGCCCCCATAGATGCAGCCATGTGCCCCATACCTAGATGCCGCTGCCGCCGCCGCATAGCGGGGAACATTACAGCTTTCATTTGAATAGCTGTAGTGTTTCCCGCCGCGCCGCGTATAGACACTCCCCCTTGCTCGGGATTGGACAGATCACCCGTCCAATCCCGAGCAAGGGGGAGTGTCTATACCCGGAACAGCGGGAAACACTACAGCTATTCAAATGAAAGCTGTAATGTTCCCCGTCCGTATTAACTAAGTAGCGGCGGGGGTGGGGGGGGCTAAGTATTCGGCCAGGCATCGGGGGTGTTTGCGGGAGTACAAGTACTCCCGCAAATACTCGGTATTGGTCCCGATACCGATACTGGTATACTGGTATCTGTATCGGGACAACCCTAGTTAAAAGCCAACATGTTTTGGGGGTTCAATAGGCCCCCCTTTGACCAGGGCTTGGCAAATGCCGCAGAAGAAAAATATATAGGAATATAAAGTGATCCTGAAGGGTGATTACAATAAGATCGAATATAAAGCAACTCCTCCAGAAGCTGAATTAGGCTCCTGGCTGTTGCTCCTTGGAGAGCTGTATAGAACTCAGTCCTTCTTCCTAATGAAGTGACTCCTGCAATAAATAATCCAGTGCTTCATGCTTCTCTTGTACCCTTTTAAAACTGTAATAAAACTGGAAAGACATTTTACCTATTCCCAGATCTAACACTAAAAAAGGAAAACGGTTGGAGACAGGCTTTAAAGCCGTGACCTGGTACATTATGTCATAGGCTGCTGACCACAGAGCAAGGGACTCCAACAATCGCACTTCCTACAGCAGCAGACTTATTGCCCTGTATGCTTGGGGTAATGGTAATACTTAGTAGGGATAAGGAAAGCATAATTTGCTTATCCAAAAAAACAATAAAAAATGTTTAGAAAAAAATAATCAGCAAATCAGAACACGTGGGAGCAATTCTGCCAAGCTGCCTGCAAATTTCTTAAACCTACTAATGAGATATATATTTAGTAAGATCTTTTTTTAATACCTTTTGTGTGGGGTTCTGCTTCACTAGATTTCCCTGTATACATGTTGTTGCTGTGTACCATATGGCACTTGTGTCTTCCTTTCCTGATTCAATATATAAACATGTCCTCCCACAATTCTAGAAAAAGAAGTCTGGTTTGGTTTTCCCACTCATAGGTCTAATGCATAGGGAAGAAAAAATACCCTTTTGGAGGAAAATGTATTTTCTCTCCTCCCGCTGAATGCAGATCTATTTTCAGCCGGTGTAGATTTACTAAAACTGGTGCACACGGAATCTTTTTTTTTTTTTTTTAATATTCTCTTTTTTTATACACAAGATATTAACAAGTATACATAGAAAAAAAATCACATTATCCATATCTATTATCGAAATTTTGTGTTACATCAATTCGTTTATTCTCCCTATATCCCCAACCCCTCCCAAAAAAACAAAACAAAGATAAAAAAACATCAGCTACTTCCCAAGCAATCCCTCTCCCCTCTCTCCTCTCTCCTCTCTCCCCCTCCCCTTAAGCCTCCCTTAAGCCCTGTACATACGATCAGCCCATCCGATGAGAACGGTCTGATGGACCGTTGTCATCAGTTAACCCATGAAGCTAAATGAGGGTCCGTCGCGCCTACACACCATCGGTTAAAAAAACGATTGTGTCAGAACGCGGTGACGTAAAACACAACGACGTGCTGAAAAAAACGAAGTTCAATGCCTCCAAGCTTGCGTCAACTTGATTCTGAGCATGCATGGATTTTTAACCGATGGTTGTGCCTACTAACCATCGGTTTTGACCTATCAGTTAGGAATCCATCGGTTAAATTTAAAGCAAGTTTTCTTTTTTTTAACCGATGGTTAAATAACCTATGGGGCCCACACACGATCGGTTTTGACCGATGAAAACGGTCCATCAGACCGTTGTCCTCTGTTTAACCTATCGTGTGTACGAGGCCTAATGATCCTAAATCCACTGGATTTTTTAATCTCCATCCATTTTCCCCATAGGTTTCGGTATGTCTAGAATGAGTCATCTACTGTATAAATTGTTTCCTCTATGGATCAACCATTCCACCCAATCCTTCATATTCGGGGCTTCTTGGGTTCTCCATAGATCAAGCTTTTAGCTGCGTTTAGGAGATATGGGACTAAAGTATTCTTATATTGGGAGACCGTTTTTCTCGTATCATGGAATACATTTTCCCATTGTTTGATAAATCACTCTTATAATTCCTTCCCAATAAGGTTGTATCTTTATGCATTCCCACCACAGATGCGCAAAGGTAAGCGGGGTATCGCAGCCTCTCCAACAAGTTGGCGGTCCAACTGCCACCGAGCATATGCGCCCTATGAGGGGTCACGTACCATCTTGCCAGTAATTTATAACACATTTCCACTGTCCCAGGATCGCTTGAGAAACAAGCTATTGTCAAGATTTTTTTTCCTGTGTTCCTCATCTCTAAGAGATCCTATTTCCTCTTCCATAACTGCTGAGGCGCAATGAGCCCAGGTACAATTAACTGTAACATAGATGTATAGAAAAACCTTCCCCCTTGCCCCTTCACCCCGTTAAATAAACACACTTACAACCATTAGGTTGGAAAGGGCAAGGCCACAGCTTTATTAAATCCAAACATAACATGTGAACACTTATCAACCAGTGTCAGTCACAGTTGTACTGTGAGCACACAATTCCAAAAGGGGGCCTGTCCTTACCATAAGTTCTGGACAGGCCGCCTACTTCTGATTTCCAAGGGCATTTCAGCCATTTTATGCTGGCAAGGTCAAGAAACCGCAGCAAGCTGTGACATACCGTAGAAAAAAGCGGCGGAAGGGTGGGCAGCTCTTCCAGCCACGTTCCTTAAAAGAGTGGGACCGAGTCCGGCATTCTGTGTCTATGCATGCAAATGCTGGACTCGGGAGCCTGTCCGCAATTTAACCCCCAGGGAGAGCGCTTCTCCAGAAGACGATGATCGGGGCCACACTGTGCAAAACAAACTGCACAGTGGAGGTAAGTATGACATGTGTGATATTTAAAAATAAAAGGGTTTACAGTAGGGTGACCAGACATCCCCGGTTTCCGGGGACAGTCCCCGAATTGAGGACACTGTCCCCGGACCAAGTTTTGTCCTCGGATTGGATTTGAACAGGGGCTGGGACAATTTCAAAGACAGTCCGTGCAGAATAAAAAATAAAAAAATCTGAGTTACACATTTTTTTTCATTATCTGTGCCCCTTTCTGATGATCATGTGCTGGTTGGAGTGGAGGGAATATTTCTTCAGTTTCAGCTGCATGCCCGTTCCGCTCACGCTCGCATGTTCTTCTGCCTTGGCTCAAGTCCTGACCAGCCGCTTGCCTATCTCCTCGCCTTCCCTGGTGGAGTGATCTTCCTCCTCTCCCCACCCAGTAGTAGCCGGGGCCCGGAGAGTAAGACTTGACAGGCCGCGAGGCGGGCGTCATCGGCGACGGGCAGAGAGTCACTGATTGCCGCCATTATTAGTAAAAAAAGAAAAATATGTCCCTGGATTTCATTTTAAAAATCTGGTCACCTTAGTTTACAGCCCCTTTAAGAGCTGGTTAGGCCAGGTTTAAAAAAGTGTAAATTATCAATAAAAAGTCCAACTTAATTTTTTTTTCAACAAAAGCCTTTATAAGTGGAGAAATCAAATCACAAAAACAGATTTTGCAGGATTCGTATCACTTTTTTAACAACAATGGCGAAAACAAGTAAATAAATTTCACACAGCAGGCTAATCAATAGAAGAAACTGATATTTCTCATGAAAAAAAACAGCAAGATATTGATTTTGATCTTATATAACTGTGCCCCAAAATAAAAACATTCTCATAAAGTTGCAAACAAAAAAAAAAAGGAGAAAGCACAATGCGTCTGCTGAATCCTCACTATTATTCCGAAATTTTGAGAAGAGTCCCCTGTACAAAAAAAAAGCTGTTAATATTTATAGCTGAAAACTTCACAAGACAAGAAAGCTCACATAAGACATGAAACAGCTGACAAGAAATGTCCAAAGAGAAAATTGAAGAGCATTCTGCAGAAAGATGAGCAATGCAAACAGGAAAGATAAATCGAACGGAGAGGGCGTGAAAGGAGACGCAAGGAAGGCTACTGAAGATCAATATGTATCATTTGCATCTCTATCTTAATTTGCTGAGCCAAAGATAAGACACTGATAGATTGAGAGCGGAGACCAGCCGTTTGACAGAGACAAATACCTGAATAGTAATACACCACTTTTTTCAATATATGGCTCCATGCACACGGACATAATGAAACACTCCCACCAGGAGCTGGCAGAAAAACAGAGAAAAAATGTCCATTTTGGAACATATTTACACACCTTTATATGTGATTACAGGTGTATGGCATAAGCCTATGCACCTAAGCTCATTCTATTATTTATTTACAGTAAAACCTTGGTTTGAGAGCGTTTTGCAAGACAAGCAAAATTGTTTAATAAATTGTGAATTGATATACAAGCTTTGTCTGGATATAAGAGTAGGGTCATGTCACAACTGAGTATAAAAGAGAAGAGAGGCTCCTCTAATGCCGCGTACACACGGTCGTTTAAAAAATGATCGTGTGTGGGCTAAAACAACGTTTTAAAGGACGTTTTAAACCCGCGCATGCTCAGAAGCAAGTTATGAGACGGGAGCTTGAATGGAACAGAGTGCCGTCGTACGTGTTGTACGTAACCGCGCTTTGCTAGAGCATTTCGAAAAAACGATGGTGTGTGGGCAACGTCGGTTTTTTAAAATGAAGTTTGAAAAACGTCGTATTTTTTCATGATAAAAAACGACGTTTTTTTTATGATAAAAAACGACCATGTGTACGCGGCATAAGTGTAGCAAAATGTTTACATTAACCACTAAAAATCTAAAAAATTTTGCTAGAAAATTAATCAGAACCCCCAAACATTATATATATATTTTTTAGCAGACACCCTAGGGAATAAAATGGCAATCATTTTTTTAAACGCATTTTTTTAGGGAAAAAAACAGTTTCATGAATTAAAAAAATAAGAAAACAGTAAAGTTAGCCCAATTTTTTTGTATAATGTGAAAGATGATGTTACGCCAAGTAAAAAGATACCTAACATGTCACGCTTTAAAATTGCGCACACTCATGGAATGGCGCCAAACTTCTGTACTTAAAAATCTCCATAGGCGACGCTTTACATTTTTTTACAGGTTACTATTTTTGAGTTACAGAGGAGGTCTAGTGCTATAATTGTTGCACATGCTCTAACGCACGCGGCAATACCTCACATGTGGGGTTTGAACGGTGTTTACATATGTGGGCGGGACTTGCATGCATGTTCTCTTCTGCACGCGAGCTACCGGGACGGGGCATTTTAAAAAAACATGTTTTTTTTATTTTTTACTTCATTTTTTTTTTTTATCAGTTTTATTCCTATTACAAGGAATGTAAACATCCCCTCCAGGCTTACAAGCATGAAATCGGTGAAAAAAAATCACTGATCACATGCCGACAGCCGCGATTGCGGCTTTGTTTACTTCTGGCTACCGGCCGTGACGTCATAACGTCGTGCCCGGGCCTCCGACAGTTATGACATTTTTTCATCGGATATTCCGACTGTGTGTATGCCCCATCTGACTTTTCCCGACGTACTTTGAAAGAGAACATGTTTTCTCTTTTTCCGACGGATTCTATCGGAAATTCCGTTCATCTGTATGGAATTACGATAGAGGAAAAAAACACGCATGCTCGGAAACAATTTGACACATGCTCGGAAGCATTGAACTTAATTTTCCTGGTCGTAGTGTTGTATGTCACTGCGTTTTTGACTGTCCGAATTTGGTGTGTCCGTGTGTATGCAAGACAGCTTGAGCGGAATTCCACTGAAAAAACCCGTCTAAGTTTATTCCGACGGAAAAACCGAGCGCGTGTACGAAGCATTAGATTTAGATTTTTCAATTTGTGAACGATATTTGAGAGAAATAGGCCTTTTGTGTACATAGAAAAAGTCGTAGATCTTTACGTTCAGCTAATTGTAAATAGGGACAAACACTAAAAGAAAAGGAAATTTACCCCTAGGGGATTTGTGTTGCAGCACGGTATAAATGATGTACAAGTAAGTAAAAAAGCATAAATTTATTGATAGGGTATTAAAAAAAGAGCCCCTGGACAAAAAAGGGAACTCAGCATATGAGCTTTGATAAAATCAATCCATAAACAGAAAGGCAAAGAAATACATCACAACATGGTAACAATGATAATTCAAATTTTAACAGTATTATATGCATATAAGCACTATGTGCGGAAAAAAAGCCCCTACGCGTTGCGACCTTCGTAGTAGCAGTCTTCTTCAGGGAGCCAATGTTTTTACGCAGACATAGGTTCTATGAAGAAAATATATGCAGATAAATCAAAAAGTAAACAACAAACATAATCATAAAGAGGACCTGTCCACCCCAACATAAGGATAAAAGTGGGGGTGCATGATCTCCTCCCATAACAATATAATAAACAATGATATACAAAAATCAAAATGCCACTCACCAAGACACATATCGAAAAACAGACCGGGATCGGACACCGAGTGACACCATCGAGAGCAAGGCTGGGTAGATGGGAAGGCAGACAGGGGAAAATAGGAACAGGCCCCGGGGTCAGATGGAAAAATGACTCCAGGGCAGAAACCAAGAGGCCAAATCAATATAGGGCCTACGAGAGGTCACACATGCGTGTCGTGACCTACACCACAGGATGGAACACAGGGGAGGCAGGGCAAGGGACAAACACTAAAGTGTTGCGTTTATAATTTTGCTCAGTGTGTATGTATGTATATATGTATCTCCACTGGGGAGCAGTACCATAATATTGGGATTGGTTTATTAAAGTATTAGAGGCTGTGCGCTTAGCTGAATGTTGGTGAATAGGGTAGAGCTGTGAATACGTTACCTACCTAGTTGAGTGCTGCTATGATTAATATAATTTTATCATTCTGTTTTTTTTTTTGTATTATTATTATTATTCAGGATTTATATATTGCCAATGGTTTGCACATCGCTTTACAGAATAAAACGAAACAGTAACGTTACAATACAATTCAACACAAGACGGTTGGAAAGGTCCTTGATTATGAGAGCTGATTTTTCCCTGCACATGATTGGTTAATTAAAGTAACCAGGGTTTACCTTATATTCTAAAATTTTCTTTTGCAAAGGAAACATACACTTTGCTAGGTGAGCCGTTTCTACTTTTCATCATATTTGCACTTCCCATCAACATTGCAATGTCTTATCTCAATATTTCCTAAACCGGAGGAAAAGATTTAGAAGCTAAATCAGTTATTTTTATAAATTGCCGGCACAGAGTCAACATAATCCAAAGCACTGTATTCGGACCATTGAACCATAGACATTAGTCCCCGAGAGCTTATGCAGTCTGGTATATTTTGGTAATTCCATACATAAGCCAAAATGGGCCTCAGTTATAAAGTTATAACTTACAATTATGATTTTCTCTTGTGGAAAAATGGAATAAAAATGAGGGGCCAGCGTGCCAACTGGAAAGATGCCATTAGCCCCATAATAAGTTACGGGTATTCAAAATGCCAGTTTTAAGATGGTAGCAGTCGTAATGACGAGGAGTGATTTGTAGGCCGTCGCCTCATTTTTCTCTCTGCCTCCAGTTAATGAAAGCTTGGAAGAAAAATTAATACTGAATACGTTTATACACTGGATCAGGACAGGAAGACAAAGTGCAGCCCCCTGGAGCCAGTAGTTGAGCACCAGTATCTAGAGTCATTTCAGCATTTATCCATGCATGTATGCCAGTATGTCCGTAGATTGGCAGAGAAATGTGGAGGGAACCTTCAGTCCAGCACAGTTGTACAGGCTCTTCATACTGTATACCTATAATTGCTCAGTCTAATTTCACTGCACACTGTGAGCATCCTAAGCCTACACACTACAGCTCAGGTTGGAGCCGCTGTACTAACAATACGATGTTAGTACAACAATATCTTCTTCTGTTCTATTGTGTTCTGACAAGTTTTGCGTATAGTTGCACTTTTGGTTGGCTTGTGATTTCTCACTATCGTCAGTAGATGGCACTGGTATCACTGATCATAGTACGAGATTTCAAAATCAAAACATAGTTATGAATATTTATATTTTCCTCAGTCAATCAAGTAGGAGGTTTGTGCCACTGGTGCATGCTGGGGAAGAATATAAATATTTGGGACAGATCATGTGCTCTCCCTCTTCCCCTGGGCTGCGGCCTGGGGAAGTGCTGATAGATGGAGCTCTACTGTTAGGCCCAATAGCCTGTATTGGGGCCCAACATGTGCTAAAGAGGACCTGAAGCTGTACTGCCTGGTCAGGAGGAAGATGTGCCAAGAAAGAGCCCCAGGGGAGATCCCTTGCTGGAGAGAGCCAGGAAGAAGACTGGTCTCTCAGAGCAGCCTGGTGACTCACTTGGAGAATGCACTGAAATGTGAAGCTGAAGGTTGATCTGGGGAGTCTGTGATTTGCTACAGAATCTGGGACCCCCTGATGATTCCATACTCTCCTCCCCTTATTTGTTGTGTACCAGTTCTTGTTGTATGATTCAGAGAATGCGAGGATTGTTTGCTGCTCTGCACAGTGTTCAATTAATCTGCATTTTCTTAAAAATACCAATAAAAACAATTAAAACAGAATCTGGGACCCCTAACACTCACCTTCTTAATTGTTCTGCAATTAAACTTTATAAAGACAATAGTGACTGTGATGAAGACTCATTAATTAATTGATTTCCTGACAATCTCAGGGTTACCCATTTCTGCCGTAAGACCCAAATTAATATATATATATAAGGTGACATGTACAATCCAGGCACAGAATCTACATCTCATTTTCCAACGTTCAGCCAGCAAAAGAGAATGGCTGCCAACTGGGCATTTGTTTTTATTATCAGCACAAGATCACAAAATGCATTCTCATTGGTCAACCTATACATTTCACACCCACTGATTACTCCCATTCAGTCTCTTATTACACGCCCCCTGTGTGTCTGTCATTGGTCAGTTCATATAGAAGGGTGGTTTCTCCTCTCAAGTTCATTCCAGACTAGCTGCACACACCCTTCTTGTCATGTGGCATAAAGTCCCCTCGTGTCTTTTTTCAGACTCATTCGCCATTTTACATAGAATTCCTTTGGTGGGGGTGAAGAGAAGGGGGTTTTGGAATGAGGAATTTAGGAGTGAGGGGAATGGAGCTGCTTCTTGATTTCAATAGTTCTCTCTCTGTATGTCCATCCAAGTTGAAATATACTCTAAAAACATATTTGACAAAACTTATCAAGGAAAATAAGCAGTATTGATCATTCTCATACATACGTATGCATAATGTGTATAAAAACAAATAAACAGTATAAGGAATATAAAAACAATATATAAGAATATAAGAAAAGCAACATTTAAGCGATTCTAATAATAAAAAGAATTGGCCTAATTTGAAAATAGGGATTTTAGAATCATCTCCACCACAACTGGTGCCCAAGATTCTTTCTTGGTTTTAGCCATGGATTCAGCCCTGGTGTGAAATGCTATACCACCCGCCCCCCCCCCCCCCGGCCTCTGGAGGTGCTATCCTGCCTTTGGGGTGTCAGGTGCTACAATATATTGGTGGTCTGCTTGCCATATAAACAAGTCCCACTCCTATTGCATGTTCACAGTCTCTGAACATTTTGTGTATCATTTCTGCAGTCTCTGAATATCTGCATCCTGTATCATGTCCACTATCTCTCACCATCTCTTGTATTGTATCATCATCTCTGACCATCTTCTGTATTATCTTGGCAAGCTATGACCATCTCTTGTATCATGTCTGCAATTTCTGAGCATCTCTTGTATCATGCCCATAGACTTTGACTATATTCGGACTATAGCTACTTGTATGTTTGCAGTCTGTGCCAGTAAATGTTCACTGTTTTTTATGCATGGCCCTTGGTGATGTTGAGGGTCGCACGTAAGGCCCTCCATATTAGGAAAGTTGATTACCATTGGACTAAACAGTTGGATCTTCTCACAATTTTTTGGGGGTTTTGGGGGGATAATTTTTAGTGGTTTTGTGCTGTGTCCTATTAACCACTTGCCTACTGGGCACTTTCACCCCTTCTGCCACGTACACACGACCATTTTTAATGGTCTAGAAAAAACAACGTTATTTTCAACCCAATTCTTGTCAAGCCTGCCTTGCCTACACACGATCGTGGAAAATAAGTGCTCTAGCAAACCGCGGTGACGCACAACACGTACGACGGCACTATAAAGGGGAAGTTCCATTCAGATGGCGCCACCCTTGGGGCTGCTTTTGCTAATTTCGTGTTAGTAAAAGTTTGTTGAGAGACGATTCGCGCTTTTCAGTCTTCGTGCTTTTCAGTCTGTTACAGCGTGACGACTGTGCTATCTCCATTACGAATGCTAGTTTTACCAGAACGAGCGCTCCCGTCTCATAACTTGCTTCTGAGCATGCGCGTTTTTTCACGTCGTTAAAGCCTACACACGACCGTTTTTTACGACGTGAAAAAAATGGAGCATGTTCTGAATTTTCACTTAATGAAAAATGCTCTGGAGCCCACACACAATCGTTTTTGAAGACATTAAATTTTTTTTTATTTTTCACGTCATGAAAACGTTGTGTGTATGCGGCATTCCTTCCCAGGCCAATTTTCAGCTCTGTCACATTTTGAATGACAATTGCGCGGTCTTGCAACACTGTACCCAAACTAAATTGTTATCATTATCATTTCCCACAAATACAGCATTCATTTGGTGGGATTTAATCACTGCTGTGTTTTTTTTTACAAAAATAAAAGGAAAACACGTTTGAAAACAAAAACTAACAGTTTTCATAGTTATACAATTTTGCAAACAGGTAATTTTTCTTCTGCACTGATAGGTGGCACTGATTGTCAATGATGAGGCGGCTTATGTCAGTAAATTTGGTAAATAAGTAGTTTTACTCCTTTACTAATGTGCACTGATGAAGCGGTACTTATATGCTGCACTGATAGGTGGCAATGATATGCGGCACTGATAGATTGCACTGTGGGCACTAATAGGTGACACTGGTGGACACTGATAGGCGGCTTGGATAGGCGGCACTGGTGGGCAGAACTGATGAGCAGGCATTAATGGGCACTGAAAGGCGGCACTGATAGGTGCCACTGATGGGCACTGATAGGCAGAACTGGTGGGCACTAATAGGCAGAACAGATAGGTGGCACTGGTGGGCACTGATAGGCGGCATGGATAGGCGGAACTGGTGGGCAGAACTGATGAGCAGGCATTAATGGGCCCTGAAAGGCGGCACTGATTGGTGTCACTGATGGGCACTGCAGGGACTTTACTGTAATCAGGGCACTGATGACCAGTGCCCTGATTACCTGTCCTGGTCTATCTGCAAGGAGACCAGGACAGGTAATCAGGGCACTGGTCGACTCATGCCACTCATCGGCTCATGTCAGTGTGAGGCGAGGAGAAACGATAAACAGCACTTCCGCATTTACATGTGACTGTTTGTGATTGGACACAGCCAATTACATGGGTAAAGAGCCACTGCTCTTTACCGAAATCGTGGTCACGCTGTGTCCTAGGAACACGGCACGGCCGCGATCTTAATTCTGCGTGCCCCCGCGAGAGGGGACATTCTGGGGCGTTGTTGTTTTAGAACCAGAGCTGCTCCGCATCTCCGTCAGCAAGTGGTTAAAGAGATTTCACGTCACTTTCTGTCCAAAAGACACAACAAGAAGTAAGAGGAAATATCTCCAAAGTGAGGAAAATCCTATCTTAAGCCCCATTTACACTTGCAAATGGGGTCCTTAGAGATTGCAGAAGACACAGTGGGGGTTCCAAGTGATTAGCTGGTGGTGGCAGCCTCTTTGAAAGAAATTGGAGGCTGACAGCTTATGCGCTAATTGCGACAGTTTGCGTCCAGGACCGATCATTTGCAGGTAATCACTCCATGATGCAAGCGGCCACAATTAGCTGCTGGATGTGTCAGCCTCCCATTGATTTTGATGGAGCCTTCCGCCATCATCCTGCATGTAATCACAGACATCCCCATTCGCAAGGATGAATGGGGCCTTAGACATCAGTCACTGGATTTAGTATCTCCATTAGAAGATTTCTTCTTACCACTTCCATCATCCTTTTCCAATACTTCTTGTCCTGGTGTTATCTCCCAATGGGTTACACGAACAGAGTAAAAAACTTAAAAGGGTTAATACCCCCTTTTCAATCCAAAACCAACAAAGAATATATACACTTTAATGAAATATATTGCGTAAAACTCTATTAATCTAGTCCTTTTAATAATTTAGTCAAATCTGGTAAATGTAAATTTTTCAATGCCTATTTCTATTATTTTGAAATAAATTTCATACTGTCTATAAAGTCACAGTAGTCATGTGAACCACATTTTATGAAAACTTAATGGTAAACTCTGTAACCATAATGAAAAGGCCATAATAATACCCAGTATGGACCAGGGGGACCTAAGGCCCAAGCCATGTCATTGTTCTCTTATTTTGTCAACAAGCAGAAATGTGAGGAAGCAAGAGAGGGAAGGGGCAGTAAAGAGGAGCAGACCACAAGGGAAATAAAGCAGAAATGGAGAAGTGGGAGGAAAAACAACAAAAAAACAAGGTGTAAGAGGGAGTACGGGATTATGCCCTGTACACACGATTGGAATTTCTGATGGAAAAAGTCAGACAGGGCCAGATTCTCAGAAGAGTTACGCCGGAGTATCTACTGATACACCTGCGTAATTCGAATTTCCCGCCGGCGTATCATTATTTTGTATTCACAAAACAAGATACTCCGGAATTAGGCTAGGATCCGACTGGTGTAAATCACTTACACCGTCGGATCCTAAATGCAATACAACGCCGACCGCTAGGTGGCGTTTACGTTCAGGTCTCATTTGTTTATGCAAATGAACCTGATACGCCGATTCCCGAACAAATTTGCGTCGCGTAGCCGTCGCTTACGTCGTTTGCATAAGCGTAAGGTTACCCCTGCTATATGAGGGGTAACCTTACGCCAGTCCGCCGTATGCCATGTTAAGTATGGCGTCGGGTTCGCGTCGTCTTTTCCCGTCGGGTACGTCGTTTTCCTAAGTCGTTCTTGAATACGACTTTACGTCAATGACGCACACGTCGGCGTCATTGACGTTTTCAGTCGAGAACCGGAGCATTCGCAATGGGCTATTTTATGCCCGGCGCATGCGCAGTTCGATCGGCACGGGGGCGGGCATAATTTAAATACAAGCCGCCCCCTTTGAATTACGCGGGGATACGCCGGACCTTTTAGACTACGCCGCCGCAAACTACGGAGCAAGTGCTTGAGGAATACGGCATTTGCTCCAGTAAGTTGCGGCGGCGTAGTGTAAATGGCTTACGCTACGCCCGCCGCAAAAGTACGAGAATCTGGCCCTTAGACTTTTTCCATCAGATTTTCCGATCGTGTGTAGCCTTTTCTGAGTTTCTTCATTAGAAATTCCGATGAATCCCATCGGACTTTAGATATAGAACGTTCTATATTTTTTCGATGGAATTCCGATGTGATTTGGCCGGGCAAAAGCCAGATCGTGTGTATGCGACATAAGGGTTTAGTCAAGGCCACTGCAGATAAATGCCATACATTTCATTCAGAGTACACAGGGTTTGGCCAGAAGGACTTCCTTATATTTAGTTGAGAATCGGAATGCAATCCAATGGAACCACCACAATCCTCTGTCCCACCTTCGGATGTCAGAAGTATCTTTCCACTTTCCGCAAATTCTTGCAGTATTTAAGAGATTTACCAGGGAGCATTTATATAGATTGTTGGAGAGAGACATGAGATGTAGAAGGCAAGCAGCAAGATTATCCACCAAGGACACATCAGTGAAATCCTGGCTCATGGCCCACACTTCTCTACTAAAGGCTTTATCTGTATGTCCAGAAAATATGGTAGAGCGAACTGTGAGATTTCTTACATCTCTGCTGCAATCTCTCAAGGCCCCATACACACGAGAGGATTTATCCGCAGATACGGTCCAGCGGACCGTATCCGCGGATAAATCCTCTCGAGGATTTCAGAGGATTTCTATGCGATGGCGTGTACACACCATCGCATTGAAATCCGCGCTGAAATCCTCTGCCGATGACGTGTCGCGCCGTCGCCGCTATTATGACGCGGCGACGGGCGCGACGCTGTCATATAAGGAATTCCACGCATGCGTCAAATCATTACGGCGCGTGCGGGGAATCCCTTTAGACGGATGGATCCGGTAAGTCTGTACAGACGAGCGGATCCATCCGTTGGAATGGATTCCAGCAGATGGATTTGTTGTGCATGTCAGCAAATATCCATCTGCTGGAAATCCATCCCAGGGGAGATTTATCTGCGGATAAATATCCGTTGGCGTGTACACACCATAGGATCTATCCGCAGAAACCCATTTGATGGGATTTATCTGCGGATAGATTCTATGGTGTGTATGGGGCCTCGGGAACCGTATATCACCTTGTTAGTAGCTTGTATCCAAACTCTAGAAATCTACTAGATAGAGCGGACTTATGTGTAAAATTTAACACATTCTGTTGTTCAGAAGTAAACTGTTGGCTAAAGCGGAGGTTCACCCAAAAAACAAGTATATAACATTACATTCAGTATACCTCAAACATGTACAGTATGCCGTTTTTTTTTTTTTTGGGGGTGTACATACAGTATTATCGTTATTTTCCTCCCGGCTTCCGGTTACTCGCTCCCGCAGGACTGGGCGTTCCTGTGCAGTGCCGCAATGTCATCTGGGATGATAAGGCGCGTCACGACTTTCCGAAAGTAGCCGAACCGTGAGTCGGCTCTATACGGCGCCTGCGCACCGACTAGGAGCTGTGTAGAGCTGACTGCGCAGGTGCCGTATAGAGCCGACTCGCGGTTCGGTTACTTTCGGAAAGTCGTGACGCGCCTTATCTGCCGGTGGGAGTTTTTCTCAAGCACGTCAATCATATGGGCGAAGTCCCAGATGACATTGCGGCACTGCACAGGAACGCCCAGTCCCGCGGGAGCGAGTACCCAGAAGCCGGGAGGAAAATACCGATAATACCATTTGTACACCCCCCAAAAAAAAAAAAACGGCATACTGTACATGTTTGAGGTATACTGAATGTAATTTTATATACCGTATTTATCGGCGTATACCCGCTTTCCCGCGCCGAGTTTGAATACTGCGCCGACATATACAGAGCGCAGTACACTCGGGTATATTCGTGCAGTCTCGGCTCCTTCCGCGCTCACGTCCTGGACGTACAGGACGTCAGTGCGAGAGTTGCCGAGCCTGCCCGACAATACACGAGTGTACTGCGCTCTGTATATGTCGGCGCAGTATTCAAACTCGGCGCGTGAAACGAGCGGGGAGGACGCGAGGACGCCACAGAAGGACGCCGGACCTGACAAAGAGGACACCCGAAGCCGCAGACGGATGCCAGACCCGACGAGGCCGCCGATGGACGCCGCACAAGACACCAAAACTATAAGTACTAAAAAACTTTTTTCCACAGGAATCCGCTGCAACTTTAGGGGTGCGCACTATACGCGGGAGCGCGCTATACCCCAAAAAATACGGTACTTGTTTTTTGGATGAACCTCCGCTTTAAGGTCATTTTTCTTTTTAAGGAGGAAAGGGGGCACATCGTTTTTGGGCAATAAGCATGGCATAAGAGAGAGAGAGAGAGAGGGTATAATGGAGTGGGAATGACTCCTCTCTGATCAATTTTTGCCATTAAATAGATGTTGAATATAAACATTGCTTCTAACACTCAACTGATTTAATTAAAGCATAGAATTGTTGATCAAATAAAGAGAAGATGTGTGTGTGGCCAACATTAAGTGGTCCTTTATGTCTGTGTGTCTATGTTTAAGTTTTCAAGTTTTATACTTAAAAGGAAATAGAAAAGACCATTGTATAAAAGAAAGGACTGTATATCATGCTACATCTGCAATACAGGTTACTTGGAAATGAAATCCCAGTCTTTACAACAGGATGCCTCGACCACTTGTAGGACGGTATTGTTTGAAAGTGTTGAAAAAAAACATTGTTGTGTTATGAAAAAGATCCGGCTAAAAGCCTCATTACCACAATGAATCATATATCCACTGATACATCGGGTGCAATTTTATCATAAGGACTGTAGAGGAAAACAAAAAAGATGCGAGCGGCCATAGCGGGGAAAAGAATTGTAGAAATGCAGAAGAACAGGATGAACCAAAACAACCAAACAAAAAGGTGTAAGCTGTCTTTTATGCTGTGTACACACGATCGGTTTCAGATGGACTTTTTTCATCGGACAAACCGATCATGTGTGGGCCCAATCGATAGTTTTTCCATCGGTGTTAAAAAATAGAACATGTTTTACATTTTTCAGATGAAAAAAAAAAACGATCGTCTGTGTGGAATTTCATCGGAGAAAAATCCACGCATGCTCAGAATCAAGTCGACGCATGCTCAGAAGCATCGAACTTCATTTTTCTCAGCACGTCGTAGTGTTTTACGTCCCCACGTTTTGGACGGTCGGAATATAGTCTGATAGTGTGTATGCAAGACTGATGAAAGTCAGTTTCATCGGAATTCCGATCGTGTGTACAGGGCTAATGCCGCGTACACACGATCATTTTTCATCATAAAAAAAACGTTGTTTTTCAGCATGTCCAAAAAACGATGTTTTCCCAACTTCATCATTAAAACGCCATAGCCTACACACCATTGTTTTTTAAAAAATTATCTAGCAAAGCGCGGTGACGTACAACATGTACAACGGCACTATAAAGGGGAAGTTCTATTCGCCTTTGGGCTGCTTTAGCTGATTCCGTGTTAGTAAAAGACGATTTGCGCTTTTCTGTCTGTTACAGCGTGATGAATGTGCTTACTCCATTACGAACCAGAACGAGCGCTCCCGTCTCTTAACTTGCTTCTGAGCATGCGCAGGTTTTTTTACGTCGTTTTAGCCCACACACGATCATTTTTTACAACCCGAAAAAAAATGCAGCATGTTTTATTTATTTTTTTGTCGTTTTTCAGAACCTGAAAAATTATGTGTAGCCCACACACGATCATTTAAAATTACGTTTTTGAAAAACAAAGTTTTTTTTAATGATGAAAAATGATCGTGCATTAAGAAGTGGGTGGCATGTTTTATTTTTTTATTATTTTTATTTATTTATTGAGTTACCGTATTTATCGGCGTATGCCGCGCACTTTTTTCCCCTTAAAATAAGGGGAAAATCGTGGGTGCGCCATATACGCCGATACCCGCGCTCAGTTTTGAATGCCTGCGCCGACATATACCGAGTGCAGTACACTCGGGTACATTCGGCCAGGCTCGGCTTCGCTCGTGCTCACGCATAAACGCCACAGAGCGTGAGCACGAGCGAAGCCGAGCCTAGCCGAATGTAGCCGAGTGTACTGCACTCGGTATATGTCGGCGCAGGCATTCAAACTGAGCGCGGGAAGCAGCGATTTGACGGGGAGACAGCGCGGGAGAACACCACGGAAGCAGCAGACGGACGCCGGACCCGACGATGGACGCTGCGCAAGACACCAAAATTGCGGGAATTGCGGGTCCACATTAGGGGTGCGCGCTATATGCCGGAGCGTGCAATACCCCGATAAATACGGTATATGATATTGCTGGTTATGAAAAAAAAATTTGATTTTTTTATTTATTTATTTCTGCATACTCCAAATAATTGTGACAAAAAATGACAACTTCAAAAAACTTGACATGCCTCTTACTAAATGCCTTTGACTGTCTACTTTCAAAAAAGGGGTTATTTGGGGGGAGTATTTGTACTGTTCTGCCATTTTCTGGCCTCAAGAAATGGGATAGCGTGTCAGTACATCAGGAACAATCAGTTTTCAGATATATAACATAGTTTAGGGACCGTTATTCATGTCATGGAAAAAAAAAAACGACGTTTTTCTCGACTTGATTTTGTCGTGATTCCTCTCAGGCCTGCCTTGCATACACACGTTCGTGAAAAAAAATGCTCGAGCAAAGCACGGTGACATACAACACGTACAATGGCACTATAAAGGGGAAGTTCCATTCCAATGGCGCCACACTTTGGGCTGCTTTTGCTAAATTCCCCTTCTCATAACTTGCTTCTGAGCATGCACGTTTTTTCCCCCCTTGTTATAGCATACACGCGACCGTTTTTCACAACGTTAAAAACAACGAGAAAAGATAGACCAGGTTCTAAAAAAATTGGCACATTTTTCTTGTCGAGAAAAATGCTCTGCTGCCTACACACGATCGTTTTTCACAACCAATGTAAAAAATTGCATTTGTCTCGTCATGAAAAACGGTCGTGTGTACGCGGCATAACTTTTCTACAGACTAAATAATAAACACTGAGTTGAGTTATTTCACCAAAGAAATGTAGCAGAATACATTTTGACCAAAATTTCGGACCGCACAATGGTCATTCAAACGGTGACCGCACTGAAAATTGGCGTGGGCAGGAAGGGGGTAAAAGTGTCCGGTATTGAAGTGGTTAACCACTTGCCGACTGCGCCATGTAGATATAGGTCGGCAGAATGGCACGGCTGGTGTCCCGCGATCGTGTCACGGAGCTGAAGGACAGGGAGAGGCCAGTGTAAACAAGACATTTCCCTGTTCTGCCTAGTGACACGACACTGATCTTCTGCTCCCTGTAGCAATGATCGCTGTCATGTCACTGGTCGCCCAGCCCCCACACAGTTAGAATCACTCCCTAGGACACACTTAACCCCTTCCCCCGCCCCTTCCCCCGCCCCCTACAGGTTAACCCCTTTACTGCCAGTGTCATTTACACAGTAATCAGTGCATTTTTATAGCACTGATTGCTGTATAAATGACAATGGTCCCAAAATAGCGTCAAAAGTGTCCGATGTGTCTGCCATAATGTCACAGTCATGATAAAAATCACTGATCGTCGCCATTACTAGTAAAATAATAATAATAATAATAATATTAATAATAATAATAATAATAATAAAAATGCCATAAAATGATCCCCTATTTTGTAGAAGCTAAAACTTTTGCGCAAACCAATCACTAAACGCTTATTGCGTTTTTTTTTTACAAAAAAATATATTGGAGAATACGTATTGGCCTAAACTGAGGAAAAAAATTCTATATATTTTTGGGGGATATTTATTATAGCAAAATGTAAATAATATTGCTTTTTTTCAAAACTGTCGCTCTATTTTATTAATTTGTTTCCCTAAATAGCTTCCTTTACCTTAGTGCAGTCCTCCTTCACTTACCTCATCCTTCCATTTTGCTTTTAAATGTCCTTATTTCTTCTGAGAAATCCTCACTTCCTGTTCTTATGTCTGTAACTACACACCGTAATGCGAGGCTTTCTCCCTGGTGTGGAGAAAGCCTCTTGAGGGGGGAGGGGGCGAGCAGGAGTGTCAGGACGCCAACTAACACACAGCTCCGTTCTCTATCTGCAAAGTAGAGAGTGTCCTGACTTGCCTGCTCACCCCCTCAAGAAGCTTTCTCCACACCAGGGAGAAAGCCTCACATTACTGTGTGGAGTTACAGACAGAAGAACAGGAAGTGAGGATTCCTCAGAAGAAATAAGGACATTTAAAAGCAAAATTGAAGATGAGGTAAGCGAAGGAGGACTGCACTAAGGTAAAGGAAGCTATTTAGGAAAAAAAATGTTTTACCTTTACAACCCCTTTAAGTGGTTAAAGGGGCATTTTAGCTGCTGGCAAGTTGCATAGTAGTGAAGGAGGCCTATAATTTAAGTATTGATTAAAATGAAAAAGTAACAGATAAAAAAGGTGTAGTGGCCAGAAGGGAATACAATACTCTAACCAAGAAATTGTTCTTCTGTTATGCTTAATACTGGCTGTGTTTCATTTATCCTTTTTTCCCCCCTCTCATTTCCCAGAGATAACAGGACGATCATAGAAAAGGCTCTAGCTAGAGACCTGTTTGCCCCAAAGGGTCTTTGCTGTAACTGCTGTGCAAGGAGAGACTCATTCATTTGTTTCCTCCTGTATTGGATGATAAATAATTCAAGCTTAACGCCAAATCTTTGATTAAAATCTCCTGTCCCATGATAGAGAATTTCAGAAGGGTAATTTTTCTACAGAGACATAATTCACTTGGGGTACTCTGAATAATGGGATTTCTCTTATAACCGAGTATACAAGATATACAGATATGCCTATAAGCTTACATATAATTGTGATTTAGAGTGACTTGTCTTAAAAAGATTTTTAAGTACATAGACAAGTAGGATTTTTTCACTGGGGTAGATTCAGGTACGAATTGTGCCCTCTTACGGAGGCGCAGCGTACCGTTTTAACACTGCGCCTCCGTAAATTAACTGCGCTACGCTTCATTCATGAAACAGTAGCTACGCAATTTGCGCGGGCGCTCCTTAAAACTGCCTGGCGTAAGGGCGCGTAATTTAAATGATCCTGTAGGGGGCGTGGATCATTTAAATTAGGCGCGTTCCGGCACCGAACGTAGTGCGCATTCTCCGTCGGGAAACTTTCCCGACGTGCATTGTGGCAAATTACGTCGCAAGGACGTCATTTGCTTTAACGTGAACGTAAATGGCGTCCAGCGCCATTCACGATTCACTTACGCAAACGACGTAATTTTTTTAAATCGCGACGTGGGAACGACGGGTATACTTAGCATTGGCTGCCCCTGCTAATAGCAGGAGCAGCCTTACGCAGAAACCGATGAACGCAAACGACGTAAAATGCGTACGCAGGGCGCGCGTAGGGTTGTGAATCGGCGTTAGTATGCAATTTGCATACTGTACGCTGACCACTACGGGAACGCCACCTAGCGGCCATCGTAAGAATGCAGCCTAAGATATGAGGGCATAAGAGCCTTATGCTAGTCATATCTTAGGCTGCAGTCAGCGTATCGAGCCTCCTGAATCAGGAGCAGTCGATACGCCGGCGCAACTAAGCAATTGCGCTGCGTAACTATAGTTACACAGACACAATTGCTTACTGAATCTACCCCACTGTCTTTTAGTTTTGGTGTATTAAACTGGCAAACACCTATTGCAATGATGATGCTATTCTATGGTTGTGCTACCATTTAAACCTTACATTAAAAAATTATCAATTTAAAGTTGCAATGAAGCAAAAGCGAAAAGTGATATTACCGTATATACTCGAGTATAAGCCGAGTTTTTCAGCCCTTTTTTAGGGCTGAAAATACCCCCCTCGGCTTATACTCGAGTTAGTACCTGAATTCTTGCCAGGCGTCCATTTTTTTAAAAGTCACGGCTTCCTCCTGGTGTTCCGTTCCGTGATAGGCATTTGACACTGTGTTCCGCCTATCACGGAGGTCCTCTCATCCTCGGACAGTTTCCCAGCAGACACTGTGTTCAGTGTTCCGCCAATCGCGGACGTCCTCTTGTTCGAGGATGAAAGAATTTCCGTGATTAGCAGAACACTGAACACTAAACTGTCCGAGAATGAGCGGGTACTCGGGCACAGAGAGGTATGGCACAGTGACACTGCAGTGGGCACAGTGAGGTATGGCACAGTGAGACTGTAATGGGCACCGTGAAGTATGGCACATTGAGACTGCAATGAGCACAGTGAGGTATGGCACAGTGAACCTGCAATGAGCACAGTGAGGTATGGCACAGTGAGACTGTAATGGGCACCGTGAAGTATGGCACATTGAGACTGCAATGAGCACAGTGAGGTATGGCACAGTGAACCTGCAATGAGCACAGTGAGGTATGGCACAGTGAGACAGCAATTGGGCACAGTGAGGTATGGCACAGTGAGGTTGCAATGGGCACAGTGAGGTATGGCAGAGTGAGACTGCAATGGGCACAGTGAGGTATGGCACAGTGAGACTGCAATGGGCACAGTGAGGTATGGCACAGTGAGACTGCAATGGGCACAGTGAGGTATGGCACAGTGAGACTGAAATGAGCACAGAGAGGTATGGCACAGTGAGACTGCAATGGGCACAGTGAGGTATGGCACAGTGAGGTTGCAATGGGCACAGTGAGGTATGGCACAGTGAGACTGCAATGGACACAGTGAGGTATGGCACAGTGAGACTGCAATGGGCACAGTGAGGCGTGCAAATGGGCATTGTTGACCCTCTTTTCTACTTATAGTAGCTGCTGCATTCTCACCCTAGGCTTATACTCGAGTCAATACGTTTTCCCAGTTTTTTTGTGGTAAAATTAGGTCCTCAGCTTATACTCGGGTCGGCTTATACTCGAGTATATACAGTACTTTTTTTTTTTTTTTTACTAAAAAATGTTCTTGTAGTTTTGTGTGGAGGGAGATGGTATAAAAGCGGTGAAGAGAAGCCATGGATGCAGTTAGTGAGCTGCAGGCACTTTGATCTGCTTTCCCCTGGTTGAGAACGTTTTGCAACTGTTGTGCAAGGAATAGCCTAGGGTGATGACTCTAAAGGGTATTGCTGGGAGGATGTTGATTAAACCCCACTTTTTTTGTACTAGAGCCTACGTGGTGAGCAGAGCCTATGCGGTAAGCAGAATACTGGGCCTCCAGGCTGGAATCTATTATCTATAAGTGGCAGCATTGCACTTCCTTAAGGAAGTTCAACTATACTGTCTGCTTATGTATAATAAATATACTACAAAAAAACTTGCTAAATACGGGAATGTAATATTGAAGGAAAATCAATCCTCTTGGAAATGAGTACACATATGTATTGATCAGAGGCAGGGGCGGACTGACAACTCATGGGGCCCCCAGGCAATAGGAGATTATGGGGCCTCCGGGCAATAGGAGATTATGGGGCCCCCGGGCAATAGGAGATTATGGGCCCCCTGGGCAATAGGAGATTATGGGGCCTCCGGGCAATAGGAGATTATGGGCCCCCTGGGCAATAGGAGATTATGGGGCCTCCGGGCAATAGGAGATTATGGGGCCTCCGGGCAATAGGAGATTATGGGCCCCCTGGGCAATAGGAGATTATGGGCCCCCTGGGCAATAGGAGATTATGGGGCCTCCGGGCAATAGGAGATTATGGGGCCCCCAGGCAATAGATTATGGGGCCACACAGTATACACACACATACAGTATACACACACAATACACATACACACACTGAAAATGTACTGGAAAGGCGGGGCAGCTATAATCTTGGGATGTCGGTAAGGGACATTTTAGGGACAGATGTAAAAGAAAGGGCAAATTTTTACATACTGTCCCTGGTTTTACTGAGGCTGGCAACCCTAATGGGGCCCCATAGGGCAGAATGGTCAGTCTGCCCCTGATCAGAGCCCATTTTATTAAATTTGTTTGATAGTCATGTATTTTACCTGTTTTGTGTAAATAAAATCATGTTTTTAATTGCTGTTTTGAGTTGTACCGAATTTTTTTTTTACCATTTTTGTCGTTTTTATTATTTTGATGTGGCACTTTGATGGTCATTTCCTATAGTCAAAGCAAAATAATTATTATTTCTGCAGTCATTGGTTTAAGAGCAAGTAAAGTGGGCCTGCTGATGGAACCATGGCTCACTTGATGATGCCATTTTCTGCGGTACAGAGAAATTGTGATGAGGTGATCCACAGTAAAAAAGGGAGAAATCCACCCCTCCCCCACATAACACATCCTGGTAATATACAATGAACTGTGGATTACCTCATATTATGATAAACATAACATAACATATGATAAACATGTCCAAGCTAGATATGTAAATAACCTGTCACTCAAAGCAAGGGGAGAGGAAAGGACTTTTTATTTAGACAGGTTTTTATCTGGAAGTCTGTTCATTTTCACTGAACAATAAAAGAGGATTGCTCAGAGCTGGATGAACTCTGTGTGGCAAGACTGGGCACAGATGATAGGAAATCTTATACTCTACATTGTGACATCAAAAAAAAAAAAAAAATAATTTTGGGTTTACATCCACTTTAATGACTTGGAGAGGATCTGCAAAGAGATGTGGGACAAAATCCCTCCTGAGATGTGTGCAAACTTGGTGGCAAACTACAAGAAATGTCTGACCTCTGTGATTGCCAACAAAGGGCCAGATTCACAAAAGGGATACGCAGGCGTATCTGCTGATACGCTGTCGTATCCCTGTTTCTATCTATGCGGCTGATTCATAGAATCAGTTACGCATAGATATCCCTAAGATCCGACATGTGTAATTGTTTTACACTGTCGGATCTTAGGATGCAGTACCGCGGCCGCCGCTGGGGGCATTTCTCGTCGTAATCCAGCATCGGGTATGCAAATTAGCACTTACGGAGATCCACAAAGCTTTTTCCCTTCGTTAAGTCGCCGTAAGTGTTAGTTTGCCGTCGCAAAGATAGGGTACCTTTTAAAAAGTGTAAAGTTAGTACACCATGTAAAAGTGTACCCGTCTTTCCCGCGTCGCTGTCAAATTTTTTTTTTATTTTTTTTTTCCCGGCGCAACTCTTTTTTACCCGTCGCGATTCACAAAACCTTGGCGCATCGTAACTTCGCGCAAAGCACGTCGGGAAAATCGCGTCGGGAGCATGCGCAGTACGTCCGGCGCGGGAGCGCGCCTAATTTAAATGGGACTCGCCCCATTTGAATTGGCCCGCCTTGCGCCGGACTGATTTTAATTACACCGCTGCAAATTTCCAGGTAAGTGCTTTGTGGATCGGGCACTAACTTGTGTAATTTGCGGCGGTGTAACTTAAATCACAAAAGTTACGTTGCGCCCGCTGGCTGTGAATCTGGCCCAAAGGTTTTGCCACTGAGTACTAAGTCATGTTTTGCAAAGGGGTCAAATACTTTTTTCACTCATTAAAATGCATATGAATTTATAACTTTTTTGAAATGCGTTTTTCTGGATTTTTTTGTTTGTTGTTATTCTGCCTCCCACTGTTAAAATTAACCTACCATTAAAATTATAGACTGATCATTTCTTTGTCAGTGGGCAAACGTACAAAATACTTTTTTCCCTCACTGTATATCTTTTTTCATATACTGTACTTATTCAGGGGACATGATGCTGTTGTTTTTTATTGAACCAACTACTTACCTCCTCGCGTAAATATGCAAACCCAGGTGCAGTGTATGTGTATCCCATGCAGATGAAGTCCTGCTCTGCCTAAGTATTTCTATCCACGGATGCCAAATCTTACAGCTGCTGCTGCTGTCATTATCTAGTGTAATATCTCTGCGCGATAAATGGATTTGTCATCTGGTCTGCAGGACCCATGCATTTCTTTCATTCTCTAAATACACTAAAGCATGGGATTCATTTATTTATATAGTGCATATATTCTTATATGTATGAATTATTTATAGGTTTTGTGTATGTGTGAGAATGATGTGATAAATTACATTCCAGTACACCTATAACAAGGCGAAATGTTCTTCTAAACATTCTTCATCACAGTTTAAACGCATTTCAAACACTCTTCTTCTTACCCAAATGTGAGGCTTGGGGATTTGAGAATATTCTGCTGTCAATTACGGGCTAATGTTATAAAGCATTTTATTGTGCATTTTATTGTGCACTCACAAATGGGTTGATGCATGCAAATTGTGTTAACATGAACATTTCCTGACACTCTTACCAATCAGAATTCTTGTTTCATTTATAGGCTTGGACTGCAGAAATGGCAATTGGATGCACATTTTATTTCTGACAGCTGGACTCCAGGTAAATATAAGAACACCAATTAATACAGCTCATTTTCACGAATACATCAATAAATGCATTTTTTTGTTTTACTGCAAGCAGTGTTAATACCAGAATTGGACTTTATCAACCCCTGGTAGTACAGCAGAGCTAAGAGGCGAGAGGGAGAAGCAGTACAAGGAGCCTTTCAGTTGTGTTGCAGTTCAAGGAGCATGCTGACAGAAGAAGATAGCAGAATGACAGAGAGATAAGCTCATCAGTCTGCTGCTTTTTCCTCCACTGTCATGTCACACACAAGGGGAGGGGCAAGACCAGTGGAGGGCTGGCAGCCTTAGGCCTGGGGTGCAAGTCCAGTCATTGAACCGCCGAATCAGCTTACCATCCATGGCCCATCTGGTTTTTCAATGAAGCCTCACCAGGGCACATCAGTGCAGCCAACTCCAGTGCCCATCAATGCAGCCTAATCCCTGGGACAGGTTACATGGGGTGTATGGGGGGGGGGAGATGAGGGTCAGCTAGGGGTATCAGGGTCTCTCACCTCAGTAATCTCAGCTCAGCAGGTCCTTGCACATCACGGCCTCCTGGGGGGGGGGGGTAATGCTCCTGATCCTGGGGTCAAGTTGCAGCCAGTGCCCAGCCTTTCAGCCCTGCGTCCCGACTCCCTGGCATGCCCTGCCTCTACCTGCTTCCAAGAATCCAGTCCCAGGGAGTTGTAGTTCCCTCAGTGCTGCTCTGTTATCCACCCACCGGGAGCTTGAGCGTGGACTACAACTCCTGGAATGCAACAGCTAGTGGTCGGCCCGACTTCCAAAACCAGAATAAAAAATAAAATGGTAGTGAGCATTTTGAACATAAGTTAGGGCGGCCTGGGAGGCAATTGCCACCCTGCCCCTCGGCCCAGCCCTCCCCTGGGCAAGACTTGTAAGGCAGGCCATAGACAGCGTCAATTTCTTTCCTGCAACCAAGGCTTCCCCCATCAACACAGACAGTGTTGACAGGAGAATACCCCCTGCCGAGCAATTTTCTTCTCCTGCCAAAAGAAGACCGTGATTATTGCTAGTGGCGAGTAGTCCGGCAATCCGACAGGCTGGTTGTACCCAAGTTGATTGATCAACTTGGTACAGTCAGCAGGCCAATTACAGGTTTTAATCTCGGCCGGTTCGTGCTGAACCAAATTCAAACTGTGTATGGCAAGCTTTATGCTGCGTACACACGATTGGAAATTCTGACAAGAAAAACGTGGATTTTTTTTCGACTGAATTTTGGCTCAAACTTGTGTTACATACTCACGGTCACACAAAATTCTGACTGTCAAAAAGCCGGTGACGTACAACACTACGACGAGCCGAGAAAGTTCAATGATTCCGAGCATGTTTTTTTTTTTCTGCGGCGGAATTGAATACAGACGATCGGAATTTCCAACAAGAACTTTTCCTGTCTGAAAATTTGAGAACCAGCTCTCAAATTTTTGCTGTCAAACATTCCGACAGAAAAAGTCTGATGGGGCCTACTCACTGTCGGAATTTCCGACCAAAAGCTCACATAAAACTTTTCTTGTCGGAAATTCTGATCGTGTGTACGCGGTATAAGCAATGGTTTACTACAGCTGAGAGAAATCATGTCTCCTCCCTCACCAGACAGGTATGTACTGTGTAGCAAATGGGTAAATCTCAAGATTTGGGTGGGCAGAAATACAAATCGTTTTGCAGGTAAAAGAGCATACTCTCTTTATATTGTTTGTGTGTTTAGCATTCAAGCTAATCTCTGGCCACATTCGTACCTCCCCACTCCCATCTAACTGGGATTCATTAAAAAACTAAATTAAAATCCCCTTTAATTTACCTGAATCCGTGATCACATAATGCTTGAGGTCCTCATTCTTTCATCTTATGGACTACAGTGGGAAGGTCCTTCTTCTGATGCCCACATCCATGCCTGAATGACATAAAAACTTTCCATTGACTGTCCAATAACCGGGTCCGCTCAGGCTCCAGGAAACTGCATCGGTATAAAGACACCAGGGGTTGATTTACTAAAACTGGAGAGTGTAAATTCTGGCACAACTCTGTATAGGAACCAATCAGCTTCCAGGTTTTTGTTTTGTCAAAACTGACCTGAACCATCAGAAGTTAGAAGCTGATTGGCTACAATGCAGAGCTGCACAAGATTTTGCACTCTCCAGTTTTAGTAAATCAACCCCGTTATACAATGGGGCAGCTACAAGAAAAGAGGCAGTGGGCCTGGACACCAACTCTTGATCTTCGGTCTTCACTCTGGAAAAAGATGGTGCAGAGGGTTATGTGATGACAGAACCACGTGGATAAGAAATGTGGTTAAAGGGTGTTTGGGAGGAAGAAGGGGGCAATCAAAGGGTAAATATAAGCAGTGGGGGGCGACAAATAGGTAAATCTGTTACTTTGCACTATATATCAGTAGATCAAAAGTATAAACTGAACTGTTGATACTTGAAAAATTATTTGTAATACAGCTGGACTACCATTTGTTCTTAAAATGTCACTTACTTGTTAATTCTTTACTTTATACTGGCTCCTATTGTTGTTCTGAAATTGGCTTCCTGGCTGCAGACTGGTGATACAGGCACTAGACATGTGCACACTGAAATATTTTGTTTCGGAATTTCGTTTTCGTTCGGAAAATACAGTTATTTAGATACTTCCGAAATTAGTTTTTATTTATTTTGTTTAGTTTAAAAATGCATTCGTCCGAAAATCCAAATTAATTAAGGTCGAATCTGTCATTGAAGACTCATGGTGACCGTCGAATGTTCTAAGAAGATTCGACGAAGCAGCTAAACTGTACAACGCCGCAATTGTACATTTCCTATCAAATGCTATGCCCGCAATCAATAGTAGAATTCTAATGTTGTATGACTAGTATTAATTATATTTATTAATTATTATTACTAGTCAGCCAACATTAGAATTCTTCTATAGCCTATGGGCGGAGCATTTGACCATAAATGCCCGCTCGTGCCGATCGTATGTTTTTAGCTGCTTCGTCGAATCTTCATGTCTCTATAATATCGAATCTTTTCTCTCTATGTTGACTCTTTTCTCTCTATGTCAAATCTTCATGTCTCTATAATGTCGAATCTTTCCTCTCTATGTCGAATAATCTTGGACTAATAGAGTTAGGTTAGGCACATTCAACCGCAGGTTCGATAGACACAGATCACTATTGTCACCGTTATGTTGAATCTTCTATCTATATCAAACTGTTGTCGCAACGAAACTAAAATAAAGCATTTTTTATGTCTGATCATTCGGATTTCGGACGAAAATGCATTCGGACGAAAACGAATGCGCATGTCTAACTGCCACTGGTTTTTCAGGAGGGAATCAGAAATACATTCTCCACCCACAAAATAACTACCACTATATAGTCTGTATATCTAATGTTGCTGTAGACAAGAGATGGTGGCATGGCAATGACTGTACTGTCCTGACTTATTATGACCCTCAGCATTCAGAGTCCACAGACGTTCTCCTGCTTTTCTTTTATAGACTGTAAATACAGGAAACTTGGAATTTTAAAGGTTTTAAAACATTTTGCAACATATAGAAATAAATAATTTTACTAGGGTGGTTAAACATCAGCTTAAGGCTAACAGATCTCATGTTTAAATATCGGAAATATCTAAATTAACGAAAACTCATTTTTTTTTTTTTTTTTTGTGTATTTTGTGCGTGTACTCGAGAGAGGAGCCGGACTGCAGGAGTTGGGAGTAGGCAGGCCTCCCCCAGAGGCAATCTGCCACCTTTCTCCATGCCCCGGGTGGCAATGGCAGGTGTGTGAGGGGGTCCTCCCACACAGCCCGCCCTACCTGCTCCGCTTTGAAGCCCAACGGGGCAGAGGGACTCCCTATAAGGGAGTGAGAGGATTAGCCCGCTCAACCAGCCCCGTTAGTCCTTCGCCTCTCTTTTTAGAGACCGCGTGGTCAAAGTGCGTGATGTTAACCCAATTTCGAGTGCGTGTAAGTGTGGTGGTTTTTGTGGGAGGGGGGTGGGCGTACTAAGCGCAGGCTTACCTCGCATAGCACACCCACCGGGAGCCGGGCTGAGACCACCAAACTCAATTCACATGTAGCCGAGAGCGTGATCCGAACCCCTAGCTGCAGAGGTGAATGGCTTGTCAGCGCAGTGCCAATCGCGTTGAGCCACCGCAGCTCCACCGAAAACTCATTTAACAAATCTTTCCGAATTCGTGAAATTGAAAATCTGAATTTATAACTACCGTATTTTCCGGCGTATAAGACGACTTTTTGGATGCAAAAAAATGCATCCAAAGTCGGGGGTCGTCTTATACGCCGGGTACGGTCTCTGTGCAGCTGCGATCGTCATAATTTCAAAGCTGCGCGCCGTCTTCTCAGCACGTCCTCGCTGTCCTGTGATTGGCGGAACAGAAATCTTCCCAGCAGCGCCTCTGTTCTGTTTTCCGCCTATCACGGATGCCTTCTCATCCTCGGACGAGATGAGAAGGCATCCGTGATTGGCGGAACATAGAACAGAGGCGCTACTGGGAAAATGTGTGTTCTGCCATCACAGGACACGCTGAGAAGACGGCGCACGGCTTTGAAATCATGGACGCTCGCAGCAGACGGAGACTGTCACCGGCCTGCAAAACGTGAGTGATGGCACAGTGGGGGGGAAAGTGGGGGCATGCAATGTGATGGCACTGTGGGGGAATGCAATGTGATGGCACTGTGGGGCATGCAATGTGATGGCACTGTGGGGCATGCAATGTGATGGCACTGTGGGGGAATGCAATGTGATGGCACTGTGGGGGAATGCAATGTGATGGCACTGTGGGGGCATGCAATGTGATGGCACTGTGGGGGAAAGTAATGTGATGGCACTGTGGGGGCATTTAATGTGATGGCACAGTGGGGGCATATAATGGCACAGTGGGGGCATGTAATGGCACAGTGGGGCTTGAAAAAAAGGGGGTAGTCTTATACAGTGAGTATATCCCAAAACCAAAAATTTTCCTGGAAAATTAGGGGGTCGTCTTATACGCCGGGTCGTCTTATACGCCGGAAAATACGGTAACATATAATAACTTAACTATTACACACTAACTATAAAATTATAGGAATTGGAATTTCCTTTCAAAGTTGGCTGTTAGTGAACGTAACAAATACAAATTTTCCAAAATAACGAACGCTGTATCTAAGCGAATGAAACATAACCCAATTATAATAATAAATAACAGGTATTGTGAATCCGTACAAACATAAAAAAATTATCAAAAGAAAATTGGAAACACTCACATTTAGAAACTGGATCAAGCGCTTAAAATTGAGGTTTGTGGGTAAAGCAATGACATTAGCAGGGCTCGACCCAACGCATTTCGTCTAAAGAGACATCATCTATATCTATATATATATATATGTATTTTCATTGTTTGAGCGCTGCACAACATTTTTACTTTTCACATATGCCTTAGTTTACACTTGTCTTAAGCCCTGTACAGACCGATGGACTGTTTTCATCGGACAAACCGATCGTATGTGGGCCCCATCGGTTTGTTTTCCATTGGTGAAAAAAAAATAGAACATGTTTTAAATTTTTCCTATGGATAAAAAAACGATAGAAAAAAAACGATCGTCTGTGTGGAAGTCCATCGGTCAAAAATCCACGCATGCTCAGAATCAAGTCGACGCATGCTCGGAAGCATTGAACTTTGAAACCAATAAGTCCTTGCGGCGTACTTAGGAGCAATGCACACACGGTTATATGTCCACGGATGGCGCATGCGCCGTTCGTTAAAAACGTCAATCACGTCGGGTCATGGTTTATTTACATAAAACACGCCCACCTCTTCATAATTTGAATTAGGCGCGCTTATGCCGGCCCATTTACGCTACGCCGCCTTAACTTAGGAGGCAAGTGCTTTGTCAATACAGCACTTCGCCTCTCTGACTTATGGCGGCGTAGCGTAAATACAATACGCTACGCCGGCTCAAACATACGCCGCCCTACGCGAATCCAGCTATATATCTTTCTATATATATAGATATATATATAGATAGATATAGATATATATATATCTATATATATCTATAAATATATATATATATATATATATATATATATTTAATATATATATATATATATATATATATATATATATATATTGTATACTGTAAGTGATGTCACTTCCAAATGAGGTTGTCATTCCGGAGAAGGAACCCTATAAAGTAACTGTCTTGGAAGTAAGACTTAAAAGGTTTTCTGTTGAGCTCAGTTTCTGGTCTTTTGAGTACCTTGTGGGTCACCAGCCTTTAATAATTTCTACTTGTCACCAAACCAAAGCCAGACGCACAGGCCCCAGCAGGTGACATGAATATTGTCTGTAATCCAGTAACTTCTAGTTAGTTAAAATAGACTAAGGTGCTAAACATGCTTTTCTGTCAGCCACGTCCCTTCTCTAATAAGTGACATTCCCAACTACAAACGTTTTCCCTCTAGTGAACAATATTCCTCTCCAGTCAATGATGAATTCTGCTCAGCAGGGAAGATCAAACCAGCTACTCTCTGCAGCTCAGTGCTTTCTGCTGTCTGGTAAGAACCAGACCACAAAGTGATATGCCCTCCAATTTAGAGAGTTTCTCATATTTAATGAGCATTTCATCATGGTGTGAGCAAACTTAGTGCCACCAAGGGGATCTGGTTCTCTGTTTAAAACAGATGGAAGCACTCCCTGTAGGCAAAAGATGGGTTAATTATTGGAAAACAAAAATCAGAATCTTGGGCAAGAAATTTATATCCAGCATTCAGACAGGAAATTAAATGTTAGGGATGATTGGCTTTCCAGGGAAAGAAAGAATCTGGTAGTGCTGGGGCTAAATGGCTTCCCTGCAGTGTCATATAAGAGGCTACAACCTTCTAATTTAAATTGCATGTTAACATAATATATTACACAATGAAGGCAGGATGTATGTAGCATGTAGTGAAATTGAATGCACTCAAAGCCATTGCTAGAAAAAATAAACGTTATACCTAGAGTACACCAAACCAACACACATGTTTGTATAGTCTAATAAAATGTAATGTATATCTAGTCAAAATGTATTTTTTGGTTTTTGGTATCGTAGTGAAGGATTATAATCTTTGTTGGATTTACCATTACTTACTGCCTAATGAAGCTGATAGCAGTATAAACCCAAGATCTAATCCGTCCCAACTCTTTTTTGCCACGTATATACTGCTGGCAGAGCTTTCTTGCCAAGTAAACCGTGCGTGTGTACAAGGTTTTCAGGTTTCTCGTCAAGAAAACTGCCCAAAATCTTGACGAGAAAAATAGAGAACCTGCTCTCTATTTTCTCGTTGTGATTCTCGGCAGTGTTTTCCTGCCGAGAAACCCGAGAGTGTGTATACTTACCTGTCACCGTGGAAACTCACGCATGCTCAAAATGACTTTAAGGCCCCGTACACACGAGGAGACATGTCCGATGAAAACGGACATGTCTCCTGGGAGCTTTTGGTCTGATGAGTGTACACACCATCAAACCAAAATCCCCGCGAACAGAGAACGCGGTGTCGTAGAAGACACCGACGTTCTCAAACACGGAAGTGCAATGCTTCCACGCATTTGTCGAATCAATTCGACACATGCGCGGGTTTTCGGGACGCGGGTTACACGTCATAACCAGCGGACATGTCAGATTAGGTGTACTAACCATCGGACATGTCCGACGGACATGTTTCCAGCGGACAAGTTTCTTAGCTTGCTAAGAAACTTTTGTCCGCTGGAAGCCTGTCCGCTAGGCCGTAAACATGGTCGGACATGTCCGCGGAAACTGGTCCGCGGACCAGTTTTAGCGGACATGTTCGACCGTGTGTGCGCGGCCTAACGCATGCGCTGTAACTTCCTAGGCATAGGTAGGGTGTAGCAAGATGGCGGCTACGGCTTCGAATGTGACGAGCGCATGTAGTCGATGACGTCACTGCGTTCGTTACATTCAAAAGAACAGCGGTTCTTCTTAATGGAGTGTCTGTACACTCGGCCGGCAAGAGATTATTGCCAATCTCGTCAGGAAAAACACATTTTTTTCCTGACGAGATTCTGGGCCGTGTGTACAGGGCTTTAGGAAATTTTCTCTTGACTGCCTGAGAGGAAATCTCTACAAAATAAGGGGCACTTCGACATATTATTGGAAGATATTTACCTCTCTTCTGGTGACAAATTAACATTTTAGAGGTCACTAGGGCAAATAGAAAGGATGATTTTCCCCAGTAGGTATGGAAATATCACAAGAGTGTCTCCACCTCCACATCAGTATACACACCAGGGATGTTGGACTCAACATCTGTTTCCTGTACATCAGTAAAAATTTTAAAAGAGACTTGAAGTCCAATAACAATCCTTCAAAATACTTTATTTGGCAAAAGATAAGTGAACTGGGACATCCAAACAAACCCAGCAGAACTAAATTAGTTTCAGCCAAATCTTTAGTCATAGTTACAGTACAGAGTTGGTAAGGTTGAATAAAGAGACCAGTCCATTCAGTTCAACCTGTGTATATGTGTGTTCATGTCAATAATCATTTCCCGTAACACTGTATACTGTGTTTGCTGAGATATCCATCCAATCGTTTTTTAAAACTATCAATACTTCCCTCTGACATCACCGATTGTGGAAGGGAATTTCACATCTTTACCGCCCTGCCAGTGAAAACTCCCCTACCCAGTTTAAACCACTTCTTCAATTTCAATGAGTGGCCCCATGTCTTCTTCCACTCCCTGAGACTTAATCGTTTATTGCCTATGCCAGAGACGCCAGTGAGGTATTTTTATATTGCCAACATATCGCCCAGCTGTCTCTTCTCCAGTGAGACTACGTTTAATGTTTGTAGTCGTTCCTCATAACTGAGGCCTGCCAGTCTCCTTAACTTTGTTGCCATCCTAAAAGCTCTAAGTTTGGTAGTGACTCTCAGTGGCACTGTTATGGGCACACATGCACTACCAACCACCATCCGACTGGAGTCGGACCACTTGACCTTCAGGAGAATGATTAAAACTCATCTCTTCTGAGGTAAAGGATTTCCTTATAGAAGGAATGGAAACAGCGCCCAGAGGCGATTCAGTTCGCAAGTTGTTGCGCTCTATAAGTTTTCACTCACTCACTCACTCACATGACTCTCTCCTGGCTCAATTGGCTTACCAGGACTTATGCCATCCAGTTAGTTATGACTAAGGCTTTGGTAGTACACCTTGATATTATGATAGAAAGAAATGGATGGCTGCACTCCATGGTAAATGATAAGTCTCTTTAATGTAAAATCCATAACATGAATGACATCACTGGACAAAAAAGCAGGTACAGGTAGACGAGTTTCAAACAGCATAATGTGTCTACCTGTACCTGCTTTTTTGTCCTGTGGTGTCATTCATGTTACGGATTTTACATTAAAGATACGTATCTTTACCTTGGAGTGCAGCCATCCATTTCTTTCTATCATAATATCAAGGTGTACTACCGAAGCCTTAGCCATAACTAACTGGATGGCATAGGTCCTGGTAAGCCAATTGAGCCAGGAGAGAGGCATGTGTGCCCATAACATCCGTAACATGAATGACACCACAGGACAAAAAAGTAGGTACAGGTAGACGCATTTTTATGTGCGAAACGCTTCTACCTGTACCTGCTTTTTTGTCCAGTGGTGTCATTCATGTTATGGATTTTACATTAAAGAGACTTATTATTTACCTTGGAGTCCAGTCATACATTTCTTTCTATCCTATTGCACAGCCGATGAGCCGAGGCTAGCACCCTTGGGAGTCCATTCACCAGCTTACGTGGTCCCATCACTCACCTGGAGCGCCATTTTCCTTTTCCCACCTTGACGTTCTGTTGGGCTTAGTTGGGGGTCTCAAATCGCTTTTCTTTTACCTGGTAAAGTATTGTGAGGGATTGTTATCAGACTCCAACTCTGTTCAAATGTATGCTCCCCTGCAGGCACACAGACAGTGATACAAGCCTAAGAGGGGTTGTAACCTCTCAACACTTTATCCAAAGCTAAACTAAATAGTTTGCGCTGTAGACACACTATACTTATTTTGTCATACAAATACATGAGAATAATGGTCTGTCATACAAATATCTGCTTTCAGCCAAACAAGTTTTGCTAAAGCCGAAGGATTTATGTTGCAGTTATCTGTAATAGCTTACATCATATAACCCATATCCAATGTCTATTGATATAAAAATATGATATAAAAATATCTAGCATTGTGATTACATTTAAAAATGATATATCTGTTGTTGATAACCCTAGTTATCCTAATAATATTACATACAAGGGTTGGTAGGGCCTTTGTATTGGGTTACAATGTGAGTCAGGGTTGTCTGGAATATATTCATA
The DNA here is from genome assembly GCF_905171775.1 of Rana temporaria. NCBI lineage: Eukaryota > Metazoa > Chordata > Amphibia > Anura > Ranidae > Rana > Rana temporaria. The sequence goes on from NC_053500.1 coordinate 111,749,759, forward strand.
CTGCATACAGTATGTTACACTGGCTGGACCATTTAAATTTGCCCTGAAGCTATGTCTAAATCCCTGTGGTACAAAGAAATTTAATTTTCTTCTCTCCCCATGGTAGATAACAGCCCAAGGAGGGAGAGAGGACGGGACTGTGTCCTGTGATTGGTTGATGCTGCAGTTGAAGAGACCCCTCCCCTGACAACAAGGGAAAAATAATTTCTGATTGGCTGAGAGGGCCAGGGAAGAGGTTATCCTCTGCCTGATGGAGGACACTGTGAGCCTAATGCCTCGTAGACACGACCGGTTTTCCTGGCGAGCAATTTTTTAGATTGGTCGGGAAAACCGGTCATGTGTATGCTCCATAGCAGTTTTCCCAAGGAGCAAACTGGCCGCAAAAAAATTAGAACCTGCTCTATTTTTTCCCGTTATGTTTCCCATCAGTCTTTTTCTCATCACGAAAACCGCTCATGTGTATGCTTTTCCGAGGAAAAAAAACGTGCATGCTCAGAATCAAGTATGAGGCGGGAGCGCTCGTTCTGGTAAAACCAGTGTTCGTAATGGAGATAGCACTTTCGTCACGCTATATCGGACTGAAAAGCACAAAGACTGAAAAGCGCGAACCGTCTCTCACCAAACTTTTACTAACACGAGGATCAGCAAAAGCAGCCCAAAGGGTGGCGCCATTTGAATGGAACGTCCCCTTTATAGTGCCGTCGTACGTGTTGGACGTCAACGCGCTTTTGTGGAGCGTTTTTTTGACTGAACGTGTGTATGCAAGGCAGGCTCAAGAGGAATAACGTCAGGGAAAACTTTGGGTTTTGGCATGTCAGGAAAACCGGTCGTGTGTACAGGGCATAAGGGGTGAGCCCACAAAAAAAAGGAATAGGTCTTGGTATGCCAATTGAGTTAGGAGAGAGGTGTGCCCAAAACAGTGCCACTGAGAACCACTACCAAACTGAGTGCTTTCTTTGGGACTGCTGCCACTAATTGCCAGTAGTGAGGAAGTGCTGAAAAGTGTTGTTAGACCATGTGCTGTGGGGAGAGACCATGTGCATCTGCAGGAGAAGATGGATGGGCTGAGAACTTTTCTACTGAGAGACCAGAAGGGAGAGCTGCCAATTGATTTATGTTTCTGCTGTGAGCTTAAAATTGCTGTTCCAGTATTGTTGTTTCAGTGTCTAGCTTTTCCAGTGTCCATGCCACATTCCATGGCCCAGGGTCCCTGAAAAAACAAACATGTGGCTCAGGGGCAGAGAGAAGAGAGTAGCATGAGTGCCTTATAGTTCCTGCTGGATGCTGATGCTTGAGGTTAGATATCTCCTAACCGGTCAGTGGTGTGTAGCCTTCCCTCAGGAGATGACGGACAGCAGACTAGACACAGGAGTAGCAAGCAGGAACATTACAACAGCAAGTGACACCACATGATCAGTGGACTGGTGGTAGAGTGATGCGTCGGATTTGGGGCTCAGGCAGGTGAATAGGGTGGAGCATCATCTGAGAGACTGAAGGAACTCAGTACAGGTGTGAAGTCAGTCAAGCTGGGTCAGCAACTGGCGATCAGATCAAGTACAATAATGTTAGCAGAAACTAGGTCAGTGTGCAGACCAGAGTCAGTAACTGATGAGCCAGACAAAAGAAGGAGCAGGCACAGGCATAGTCCAGATGCAAGCATAGGTCTGTACAAGCTATTGCCTCTTATAGGGTGGTCCCCACTCTGTCTCCAGCCATTATGGGCTGGACTTCCTTGGCTAGGGTATATAAAGTTGGGGAGGAGCATGAGAGAAGATAGCCATGAAGGACTCCTATTTGAGGGGTTAAGATAGAGAAGTGATTTTGGTTCTGTGATCCCCAGCTTGGTCCTGTGAAACATACCTCAGGCTGATAGACTGAGAGATCTACCAAAAAAACCCAGACCCAACTTATCCAGTGTTTCCTTTGGGCAATAGAGCTACAAATATTTTTGTTATTATGACATCTTTCCCTAACTGCCTCTGCAATTTCATGGACCTACAGACACACCGGCAGCATGGTGGGGGAAGAGGGAAATTCCACATATTACATTTGACATCACCGACATTCGAGGAAATATGGGTTGTTTTGTCAGTTCAGCATGAAAACATTGCGATTTGCAAACAACAATGTGTGATTGTGGTCCGTCTCCCACCCTGCACAGCCAGGCACAAGAAGTTCCAGACACACTTTAGTCAAGAAACAGTCCTTGTACTTCGTTTTTTTTTTATTAAGGGGATCTAACTTGGATGGGGATAGGGTGCTTATGGGATGCCCACTTGATTAAAGATAGGAACTTAGGGACTAAAACTATATACACCACTGATATATACAACCTCTTCTCTTCACCTCCAGCACATACACTTGCTTGCAGACTATCACTCCCAGGACCAGCTAGCACTGAATTTAAGGTCTGATACTCAGCCAGGCCTATGCAAATGCCCTTTACCGGCAGGGACTACGGGGCCCCTATGGGGAAGCAAAAAATAGTAGTAGTTCTTAGTGCTAGCTGTCCCACATGTGGCTACTGAACCCAGCACCACCTCTTCAGAGCCTGCCAACCATCCTGGCTGCAGCTGCCTCTTTCCACTGCCCGTGCCACTACAGTTCTCCTGACTGGCCCTGCACCAATCCCAGACTGCTCCAACCCAGTCCTCTTAGGCATGCCTCTCAGTCCTCCTGACTTTGTGTCACTCACCAGCCATTTGGGCTGTTCCCTTGTCTTCCTGGAGACTTGCCTGGCAGTGTTCTCCCGCTGTCCTCTTTGTGCCCAGTGCCTCCTGGCCAGGACTCCTATGTGGTTCTAGAAAGGACCCGTTCGCACATGAGCCCAGGCCCAAGTTCACCAGCCCCCCCCTCAAATGGGGGGCACCCTCAAAGGCCACGACGGCCTAACACTCCATCTCCAGCTTTCACCCTAACACAACCCCCCAGGTGGACTGACCCTGAGTGATTGAGATGGCCTGCCCCCTGCCAAATCAAGTTTGGGGTTGGTCAGGGCCCTCAGAATACTCCAGGCAGCTCCACCTTACTTCTCCTCCCATCTTTCTAGAAGGTTCTAGTACATTCTAGAAATAGGGGGGAGGTCTCAGTGATGCTTCCTGTGAGTCATCCAGCTCTCCCTGGATTTCTGCCCAACCCAGGGCAAAAAAAAAAACAGGCTTGGCTACCAGCCAAGCCTGCGCAAATTTACCTGCACTAGAAAAAAAAAATATTTACATTTCTAGCACTAAAGGGTGCTACACACCCATATTGCAAAAAGAAGAAAATGTCCATATATTAATTTTTTACATTAGAGCCTGCAAAGTTCTGCAACTGTGATCAGTGAGTTGATCATGGGTGCATTGTACAGGCTCCTGCAGACTTTCTCCAACCCAGATCAAATGGGATTGGATCTGTGATCAGATTATGCAGCTGTGTGGGGGCAAAGCGCCACACAGCTGCGCCAAATTAAAAACTCAACAGAAGCACTCAGCAATTCAGGTTCGGAGGGAGGTGATTTGAAGGTGCAAATGGCACACTGGTTCATGTTCTATCCAAAGTATAAGTGCAAGACGAAAAAATATTAGAAAGGTGGAATTAGCTTTTAAAGCTGAAATAAATTCTCCTATCGTTTTCAGCCAAGGACGCTGTCATCTTGGTCTCAGTTTTATCTTTAACTGCCATAATGCTGCACATGTGATCAGTTGTGACACCAGTCATTTGATGGTTTGACAGTTTGTTTGAGAGCACAAGCAATGTGACAGTTACATTGCCGGCACGTGCCAGGAATGTAACTGTTTTTTGGAACTGTCCTTCTTTAAGATCCAACAAAAACCACCTTAATTTTTGCCTTTCCAATTTAATTCAAATGCATTTTTTCAAAATCTTCCAATTTTTGCTAAAATTCAGGGAAATTTCAGGGCAATAAAAACACTTTATTTCACTTTCTTCTAATTTTAGACAAGGAATTGAATCACTTTAAAAAACAGTTTGCAGGCTTGGCTGATTGCTAATTCTGCAGATGAGATTACGTCCACACATAATACATTTTCCAGCATCTTGATAGATTTTTGCAGCTGATGATAACATCTTTTTAGTGCTGTAAAATGTTCCCTAGTGATCATTCAATGGCCATATCCTGGAAGATTCTCTCAAGTAACACTCAAATCTTCATCTGTCAAAATATCTTGCTGCGCATAAATAGCAGAAGAGACTCCAGCCCATATATGTTCATATAACACCGCAAATCACAAAGCATTGCATTAGGCTACAATATATAAAGCACCAAATTTTTTTTTTATATGGTTTGCCAGTAATATTATTCACAAAATATATTAAGTACTGAATGTGAACGTCATTGAGTATTAAAGCTGAACTCCATGCAGATATAAAACACTCAGTGTAATTCAGTTTATTACTTCATTAAAGCTGAACGTAAAGCAAAGCTTCAGCCCCTCTCCAAATATAATTAAAAGTCAGCAGATACAAATACTGTACATTTAGTATTAGGACACCTACCTGTCCAGGGAACCCACAATGTCGGCACTTTTTGAAATCGGCTCCCAGGTACTGTCCGCCACCATTCCTCGTAAGGGAAACCAGCAGCGGCTTCACAGCTGGTTCCCTACTGCACATGTGCGAAGCTTCCTTGTCATTTCTGAATGGCCGGTGGTGGTGGAAGGGGGAGGGCGGACTTCCAGGAGACCTTGCCACCCCTTCTGGGTGGAGATCTGCATTAACTGTACCCAGGGTTGGACTGGCCATTGGGACTACAGTGAGTTTCCCGGTGGGCCGATGGCTCAGTGGGGCCGGCTTAAGTGACAGCGGACCGCCGCCCCCCTCCGCTCCTCTGTCTCTCCCTCACCGCAGCGCTCATCTGGGGGGAACAAAGATGCAGGGGGAGGACCAGAGGAGCAGGGACGACGACAGAGGAGCAGGGGGGAGGGGACAGACAGCTGACTCAACAGCTATGCCATGGGAGAGACCTGTCAAAGTGGGCCAGTCTGGATGAAGTCCAGGGTCAAATTTTCGTCCCAGTCCAGCCCTGACTGTACCTGAGCACCACAAACTAAATATTCTATTGAAAATTTGAAAATAGTTAAAAGCAAACTCACCCACTTATTTATGTCTCCATGCCTTATTTTTTTGAGATATCAATTTGAAAAAGCAACCCCCCCCCCCCCCAGCCATGGCTATCTTGAGCAAGGCATTTACTAACTACGTCATGCAGGCAGGAGGGTGTGCTTAGCTGAGAAAGCCCCCTCTCTCCTCCTCTAGATTAAAGAAATAGTGTCCAGTCCATGAAGACTCCTGGGATGTAATACATCATTTTGGCCTAGACCAGGAACCAACTGAAGAAATGTAAAAAAACAAGTATATATAATATACGTTCCTGTATATTTACTAATGCTAACAGCATTTATATCTGTACTATGTTTTTTGAGTATGTGGCGCTATTATCCCACCTCATGAGGGTCTTCTATATTCTTGCTCAAAGTGGAGGGGAGAACTGAGTGATCACTGTGTTTGATCGCTCAGTTCTCACTGCAGAGCTGATGGGAACAGATGCAGTATCAGATCAATGTTGCATTCACCTAGGTGAGTATAATTGTTTTTTTTTTTTTAATCCAGACCTTCTATTTTAAAGTCAGTTGGTCTACAATGGGTATACTTACAATCCACATTTGTATTTGTCCACTAAAATTAAACTTCAGCCAAACTTCTCTGGTTAGGGATAAGTGGGTAATTGCTAGAACCTCTGCCAGCTTTTAATGGACAATACAGGAAGTGAGAGGGATTTTTCCCAGCCACCAGTACAGATTCCTCACTGGGAAATGCAACTGCCAGTGGTGGTATTACTTCTCACTTTGTACGACAAGCAGGCTAATTCGAGGGACACTTTTCTAACGGTGAAAAAACAGTCATGAAACTTAAAGGTGAAAACATTATGACCCGGATTCACATACATTGGCGCATATTTATGTCGCCGTAGCGTATCTCCTTTACGCTATGTCGACGCAGCGCAGAGAGGCAAGCACTGGATTCACAAAGCCAGTGCTGCCAAATCTGCGCTGGGTTTCCTAGGTGTAAGCCGGCGTATGTGGAAGTGGGCGTGACCCCATGCAAATGATGGGCTGAGTCTCAGACAGATACGTATAATGAACGGTGCATGCGCCGTCCCGTGGACGCATCCCAGTGCGCATGCTCAGAATCACGTCGAAACTACTCCCTAAGATACGCCGGATCACTGCCTACGGCGTGAACGTAACCTACGCCTAGTCATATTCACGACCACGTGTAAACTACGTAAAATACGTCGGCTTGTGTTCCCTGCTGCAGCCATTTGCATGGATTCTGCTGAGTTACACCTTCTTTATGGGGCATAACTTTAGGCCGGACGTATGACTTTACGCGCACTGCTTCGGACGGACGGACGTTCGTGAATCGGCTTATCTCCCTCATTTGCATATTTGAATAGAAAATCAATGGGAGCGCCAAATACGTCCAGCATAAATATGCGCCCACTCTACACCGGTGTAGGCAAGTTACGTTGGTTGGATGAAGCCTATTTTCAGGCGTATCTTAGTTTCTGAGTCTGGCGTATCTGGAGATACATCGGCGCAAGTGCTTTGTGAATCCGGGCCTATATATATATATATATATATATATATATATATATATATATATATATATATATTTGATACACATTGATATAACAAAGAAAATGTGGTAGATCCCCCAACAACTATATAGTGCAACTTTTAGACAAAATGGTGTGCCGCTCAGGCTCAGCTGCTTTGGGTTGTGGTGTGGAAGATAAAAGCATCCACTGCTATCGGAGTGCTGGCGGGGAAGTGGAGCTCGCCCTGGCTCCTGTGGTAGCTGGAAAGAGAGAGGAAGAAATACCCGATGCCACACATCCACGTTGGTGTTTAGTAGTGGAATGACAACCTCAGCCTGGACTCCCACCAGTTCACACCCCCAACATCTCTCTCTCTCTCTCCAACGATTTAGTGCAAAGCTCCTGTCTGATTTGATACAAATTGATTGGATAGTTTAGGTAGGTGCTCATATTACATCGTTTTGGTAAATCTAAAGTCGATTGTACAGTCAGATTATAACTTGAGATAGTGACTTAATGGGTGGGCAGAGGCTCTCTACCTACAGGTGTATGAAGAATACATTTATCCATAGTGAACCTGATAACATTTCTCACCACTTACCTTGTGTGCTGCTTTCAGTACTATAGCTAATGTTGTTTTTGAAGGACCACCGTTCTTTTTGTAGGACCACCGTTTTTGAAAACGGTGGTCCTACACCCCACCCCATGTGGGCAACAGCTGATCCATCTTCGTGAAATTTGTTTTTTTTCATTCTTGAGAAAATGAATCCTGCAGGGAACATATTGCCAAAATACAATGCTACTCTAAAAGACGTGAACAGTATTATCTGGCTTAGACAGAAATCAAAAACTCCTCCCGACAATTTCCTAATTCATTGCAAATGTTAATTATCTGCCAAATTAGGAACAACATTTTCCTTCGCTCCATCTTCTGTCTGCGTGTTTTTTCTGCTGATTACTTTGCTTGACTATGTACATCTAGTTCACATATCTGCTGAAGGACTGCACTTTGCAACTGTGCAGTGTTTTTTTGCAGTTCTTCAGTCTTCACCACCTTTGTAATGCTGGTCATACAGAACTATTTTTCTGGTAATGAAAAAAAATCAATTTGTGTCAATTTTTCAACCAGTTGCTGAGTAACCACAATTTCTTCCTTTCAACTATCCTTTCAACTATCAACTACGCAGACATGAAAGAATTTTTGTTTCGCCTTTTTTTTCAAACTAATCAATGCTTCAGTGTCTGCTCCTGCATTGTCTGTTCTTTTCCTTTCTTATGTATGCATCATGTCCCAAACCCAGCCTCTAATGTCAGCCCCAAACTGAATACAAAGAGTATTTTCATGTGAGGGTAACCGCTTTTTTTTATTTAAAGGGGTTGTAAAGGAAAAAAAAATTTTTTATAATAAGCATCCTTTACCTGCAGACATTCCTCTTTTCACTTCCTCATTGTTCGTTTTTGCTCAGAAGTCGCTCTATTTCTTCTCTGTTCTGTTCACTTCCTGCTTGTCTGATTTTACTGACCACCATGATGGGAGGCTTTACTGCGGTGGTCAGTAACGTGCTCGCCCCCTCCTGGGAACTACATCTGTGTGGCAGGACGCTCTCTACGTGTTAGAGACTTTAACCACTTCCATACAGGGCACGTATACACCTTCCCGCCCAAGCCAATTTTCAGCTTTCAGCACTGTCGCACTTTGAATGGCAATTGCGCGGTCATGCTACACTGTACCCAAACAAAACTGGCGTCCTTTTTTCCCCACAAATAGAGCTTTCTTTTGGTGGTATTTGATCACCTCTGCGATTTTTTTTTTGTGCGCAACAACTAAAAAAAGACTGAAAATTTTGAAAAAAAACATGTTTTTATTTTTTTCTGTTAATTTTTTTGTAAATAACTAAGTTTTCTTTCAATTACGGGCACTGATATGGCGGCACTGGTGGGCACCGATGAGATGGCACTGATGGGCATCGATGAGGTAGTACTGACTGGCACAGATGTGGTGGTACTGATTGGCGGCGCTTGTATGCGGCACTGATGGGCACACATAGGCGGCACTGATGGGCACACATAGGCGGCACTGATGGGCACTCATGGGCGGCACTGATGGGCACTCATGGGCGGCACTGATGGGCGGCACTGATGGGCACTGATGGGCGGCACTGGGCACTCATAGGCGGCACAGATGGGCACTCATGGGCGGCACTTATGGGTGGCACTGATGGCTACTTATGGGTGGCACAGATGGGCACTGATAGGTGGGCACTGGGCATGGATGGGCACTGTGGGGTGGCACTGATGGACACTGTAGGGTGGCACTGATGGACAATGTGGGGTGGCACTGATGGACACTGGGGCGGCACTGATTTAGCTATGTTGCCAGTTTGTGGGCACTGATTGGCATCTTTTTTTTTTTTAATGCTTTTTTTTTTTTTTTTGACAGACTTTTTTTTTTTTTTTTTTACAGACTTTTTTTTTTTTTTTGCCCACCCTGGTGGTCCAGGGTGGGCATCCCTGGTGGTCCATGTGGCGATCCGAGGGGGGGCTGCGCTGATAAACAATCAGCGTGAACCCCCCCTGTCAGGAGAGCCGCAGATCGGCTCTCCTCTACTCGCGTCTGTCAGACGCGAGTGAGGAAGAGCCGACAACGGCTTTTCCTGTTTACACCGTGAACAGCCGTGATTTGACACGGCTGATCACGTGGTAAAGAGTCTCCGTGAGAGACTCTTTACCGAGATCGGTGTTGCGGGGTGTCAGACTGACACCCCGCAACAACGATCGCCGCGATGCGCGCCCCCGGGGGCGCGCAGCGGCTCAGAATCCTGAGGACGTCATATGACGTCCGGTCAGGATCAGACAACCACTTTGCCGCCGTCAATATGTCATTGGCGGGCGGCAAGTGGTTAAGGAGGTTTGAATTACTGGGCATGCCGCAATTCATACTGGGAAATGCAGTTCTTACATGAACAAGCGATGCAAACCAGGAAGTGAATGAGAGAACAGAAACTAGAATGCCGTAGGTGATATAGATGAAGGAATTTAATAGGTATTTACTTGTTTTTTAACAGAATCATTACACTATTCTGTCTGTCTACCTTGCAGACATTAATTTTAGGCAAAAAATGTTTTTCCTTTAGTGACCCTTTAAGATTCGGGGGATATTGAGAAAAAAAAATTTGCTTGTCAAATGTACTCACAGCGAACCTGAGAAACAGCAGAGACAATGAAGAAAGTAGGAAAAAATCTGCTATGGAACTGTTGCATTGTAGAATCACATGAACATACTAAATCGCACATTGTCGGCGTCGCGACCCTGTCTATGCAATTGTCTCTCTATCTAAACTTGGTGTGTGTTGTGGCTGGACTATAACCAGCTTGAGCTATTTATCTTTTCTGGGTTCTGTACATTTTTCCTAAGTCTAATGGGCTGATAGCCTCAGCCTTTTGTTGGTAAGAGGCTACAGTAATCAGTGTGGGAAGGATTAACCATTGGGTCATGAACATTTATTTGACTTAAAGCGGAGGTTCACCCGTACAATATACTTTTTCCCCTTAGCTTCATGCTCGTTTTGCTAGGGGAATCGGCTAGTTGTTTTAAAATATGAGCTGTACTTACGGTTTACGAGATGCATCCTCTCCGTCGCTTCCGGGTATGGGCTGCGGGACTGGGCGTTCCTATTTTGATTGACAGTCTTCTGAGAGGCTTCCGACGGTCGCATCCATCGCGTCACGATTTTCAGAAAGAAGCCAAACGTTGGTGCGCAGGCGCAGTATAGAGCCGCACCGACGTTCGGCTTCTTTCGGCTACTCGTGACGCGATGGATGCGACCGTCGGAAGCCTCTCGGAAGACTGTCAATCAAGAAGGAACGCCCGCTCCCAGTAAGTACGGCTCATATTTTAAAACAACTAGCCGATTCCCCTAGACTAAATGAGCATTAATCTAAGGGGATTGTTTGAAAAAATAGATTAATGGGTGAACTCCCGCTTTAAGCCTCGTACACACGACCGAGGAACTCGACGGGCGAAACACATCGTTTTCCTCGTCAAGTTCCTTGTTAGGCTGTCGAGGAACTCGACAAGCCAATTTTCTCCATTCCCGTCAAGGAAATAGAGAACATGCTCTCTTTTTGGCTCGTCAAGTTTCTCGACAGTTTCCTTGACGAAAATGTACACACGACCGGTTTCCTCGGCAAAAAAAATTCTCCCAGCAAGTTTCTTGCTGGTTTTTGCCGAGAAACTCGGTCATGTGTACGAGGCCTTAGCCAATGATGGTGTCATTTAGAAGTATGGTCTGGGAAGATGATACATATTTATTTCCATAACACTCTCTACCCTGAGGGCTTTGTAAAGAAATGCTGTCAAGGTCTGGCCTCAGTACGAGCCAAGTGCTGAGGGACCTGCATATCAAAAATTGTTGCTGAAGTGCACGCCTGAAGTCTTAAGAGTGGGGCAGAGGAGCTGGGTAGGAGCTATCCTCTGGACCTTGGAAGAAGGATCTTTGCCCATGGACTCAGGTATTTTTGTCTGCATATAGAGAAACAGAAATTAGATTTAGAAGCAAGAAAACACTATGACTGCTTTGAAAGGTTAACACAGGGGTGTCAAACTCAATTTCACCGTGGGCCGCATCAGCATTAAGATTGTTCTCAAAAGGGCCAGTTGTATCTGTAAGATTAAATGTCCAGCGCATTCCCTTGCCTTTACATTAGATGTCAAGAGCCACCCCACCATCAGAAGTTGAGTCCCCCACTCTCCCTTACACCACAGCGCACTCCCCTTTCCTTATGCTGCTGCTGGGAAGAAGCTGAATGCATTGCTTGAAAGCAGAAATTAGGGGTCTGGAGGAGGACCAGAGGAGGGCTGGAGCTCTCCTGCAGCTGCAGGAGAAGTGCAAGGGCCACATGAAATGGCCTGGAGGTCCAAATTCGCCCCGTGGGCCTTGTGTTTGACACCTGTGATCTAGAGGAACCCCATTCAAAGATGTAAAATAAGGAAACGTACAAAATGCTCTGGCTTCTACGCAAGGAGGACTCCCAACAATAGGGGAGATTTATTCTTACAGCGCATTATACCTTTGTACACTGATAATGACTTGTATGTTGGTGCTGAGGAGGGCTGGAGCTCTTCTGCATCTGCAGGAGAGGTGCGAGGGCCACATGAAATGGCCTAGAGGGCCAGATTCGGCTCGCGGGCCTTGTGTTTGACACCTGTTGGCTAACAGATTTATCAGTCTGTCTTCTGTCTTTTGGGATTTATTAGTGGTCGCTCTCCTAGAGCCTACTGCTGATCCAGTATATCTGTCTTCCCATTTTGAGTTGTTTTGGGTACCCTTCACCCTAAATCCTCACTCCAGTTTGAGTACTACAATAAATGGTGAGAAGACTATAGTGACCAGAGCCTGATTTTTGCCAGATGTTGGAGCTCTTATAGGGCAGGTAGCCAAGGAACAGATGGGAGAACCGTTATTACAGCAGCTTCCTAGGGAGCAATCACTATAAAGCACCAGCACCTATCTAGTACATTGTACAATGATGGTTAAAGGGACTCTTGCTAAAATATTTAAAGACTGTTAGGTAGATTCAAGTACATCTGCCTAAACTTGCGGCGGCGTAGCTTAGCCTGTTTAGGCTATGCCACCGTAAATTAGCTAGGCTAGTAATGATTCTCAATATACTTGCCTGCTAATATACGGCGACGTAGCCTAAAGCGGGCGGGCGTAAGGGCGCTGAATTCAAATGTGTTGGAGGGGGGCGTGTTTGATGGTAATGAGGCTTAACCTCATGTTTTTTGCGTTTTATTTTAACTGTGCATGTGCCGGGTGCCTAAATTTCCCAGTGTGCATTGCGGCTACGTACGTCGCATGGGCCTATTGATTTTGACGTGGATGTAAACGACGTAAATCCCGATTCGCGGACGACTTACGCAAACAACGTAAAAAATTTGAATCTCGCCGCGGGAACGGCGGCCATACTTTAACATTGTTATTCCACCTAATAGGTGGAATAACTTTAGGCCTGCTAATGCCTTACGGAAACGGCGTAAATCGACTGTGGCGGCCAGGCGTAAGTTCGTGAATCGGCGTATCCCCTCATTTACATATTATACGCCGACCGCAATGGAAGCGCCACCTAGCGGCCATCCAAAATATTGCAATCTAAGATAGGACGGCGCAAGCCGTCGTATCTTAGATATGTTTAAGCGTATCTCTGTTTGAGCATACGCTTAAACATAGGTCGGCGTAGATTCTGAGTTAGGTCGGCTTATCTACTGATAAGCCGGCCTAACTCTACCTGAATCTACCTATGTGTTCCCTGCAAAGAAGACATAGAATATTATTTTCTCCTACATCCTGCCCTGCTGATCTCTGCAGTAATAAAGAGAAGCGGATGGTGGAAGATTCTGTCAAACCCCACACTTCTAGGCGTGTAATTTCCTAGTCCCCTGCAGTGCACTGTGATTCCTACCACCTGCCTCTGCATCACTACAGGATACAATATAGACATGATAGGGGCAAATGGATCAAACCACTGAGAGCAGTAGGAAACCAGGAGCCCAACACTCCCGTTATTCTGTACAATCTTCAGCAGGCGCTTTCTCGTCACTACAGGAGTGATCCCTACCAGGAGAAGTGAGTGGTATATGTTTTCTTTGCAAAGACATTCTTTTCAATATTGATTTTAGTGACAGAGTCACTTTAAAGCATACAGTGCAGTCCTAGTTTGCATTGAACAACCAAATATTCAGCTTTTGAGCCTTCTGTTCTGCTCAGGTCCACTGAGGAATACACATTTCAACATGTAGCCTGAAAATAAACATAAATGTGACAAGCTTGCTGAGAAAATAAATTCATATACAGAGAGCAAAGCAACAAGTAAAACAACTTGGTTGTGCTATTGTAACAAATATGCATGTATAGATATTGTGACAGGAAATCAGGTAAATCTGTGGGTGTTGTCACAGACGGAAGATACATTTCTGCATTGTTTAGACAATACACCAATTATTATCATGTGTCGGCTGCAGAAGTAGCCAGAAAGATTTAAGGGCGTTGGAAAACTTCAGCTGTTCAGAATGAGGCAATTAAGGCCTCTATAAGTAATCCAGAGGATTGCTACTGATTGCTGCATCCTGAGGCTTTTTGAGTGAAGGAGAGCAGTGAACAGAAATACTTCTGAAGAGGTGAGGTGCTGTTGATTTTTCTGTGTGATAAAAATCAAAAAGACTATTTGTTTTTCTGCTGTATGACCAGCAGTGTCTGCCCAGCACTAGGCTGTGCCAGACTCCATAGATAGGTTCCTGTGTGGTGAAGGTAGACGCCCCAAGTGGCCAGGGTTTATTTTATGTTTGATTTTGTTTATGCTGTTTGGATGCTTGCAATTGTTTCCAGCAAGATGGAAGAATAAACCAAATTCTTTGTTTTCAACCGTCTTCCAGGGGTCACACACCCCTGCTACCGAGCTAACCCCTTACAATATGTATACTGTAGCTATTTATTAATTTATAGAGGTTCCAAATGTATATTTGGAATCTTTTTTTAAGCAGCACATATTCATTTTTGTGTGGGCACATCCTGCATATCTGCACATGTGCATTGTAATGCCCCTAGCACCCAATATACTATGGCTTGTTTACTTTAATTAGTATTTTTCAGTTGTTTTAATGGTATCAATATGTAGCCAAGTCTCGGGCCTCTCCAGGCCTAATGGTGACCTCCAGAGTTGGTGACAGCTGACATCCTTCTATGTAGAGTTGGTTACTAGGCATGGTGGGTGCAATGCAAGGTAGATTCATGGGCGCCATACACTTCTTAAATGCTGAGAGATCTATTTCTCTTAACTACTTCCTTACAGGGCACCTAAACCCCCTTCCTGCCCAGACCAATTTTCAGCTTTCAGCGCTGATGCACTTTGAATGACAATTGCACGGTCATACAACACTGTACCCAAATTATATTTTTATCCTTTTTTTCCCCACAAATAGAGCTTTATTTTAGTGGTATTTGATCACCTCTGCGGTTTTTATTTTTTGCGCTATAAACAAAAAAAGACAGAAAAGTTTGAAATAATAATATCCCTATTAAAAAAATAAATAAAAAAAAACGTTTTTTTCCCTCAGTTTAGGCCGATGCGTATTCTTCTACATATTTTTGGTAAAAAAAATTGCAATAAGCTTATATTGATTGGTTTGCGCAAAAGTTATAGCGCCTACAAAATAGGGGATAGATTTATGACATTTTTATTATTTATTTTTTTTACTAGTAACAGCGGCGATCTGTGATTTTTGTCAGGCCTGCGATATTGCAGCGGACATATCGGACACTTTTGACACTATTTTAGGACCATTCACATTTATACAGCGAACAGTGCTATAAATATGCACTGATAACTGTATAAATGGTAGTGGCAGGGAAGGGTTTAACACTAGGGGGCGATCAAGGGGTTAAATGTGTTTCCTGGGAGTGATTCTTACTGTGGGGAGAGGGGACTGACTGGGGGAGGTGACCGATCTGTGTCCCTATGTACAAGGGACACAGCATCAGTCTCCACTCTCCCTGACAGGACGTGAAGCTCTGTGTTTACACACAGAGCTCCACGTCCTGCCTCTGTAACTGCGGATCGCGAGTACCTGGCGGACATCGTGGCCACCAGGCATGCGCATCGGCACCACGTGACACGTCGGGCCTTGGCGGCGCGCGGGGGGAATGTAAACAAGAAGACATCCAGGGACGTCCAACCGGCAGTTGAGAGCCGCGCTGCAGATGTCTTTCATCTTTAGCGCGGCTCTCAAGTGGTTAAACATATCAGTGGGAGAGAGGGTTTAGGACCAGGACAACCCTAAGTGGTTGCAATGTTAATTGGCAGACTCCGAGACTTCTATAGGTAGAAAGCCATGCAGGAAAAGGCACCCAGTAACAAACTTCTTTACTTCCTCTACAATTTCCTCTTGTAGATCTTCACTCAATGGAGCTCCCAGTCTTTCACTAGAAGCATAAATCTTTATTAAAGGATATAAATAAAGGATAACTGAACCCAAGAATAAAACTGTAGTACACCAGTCTTAAGATGTGATGGCTGCTTAGTTTTTTTTTTTATAAAATTAGGATTTTTATCTTCCATTTTCAGCAAGTATATCAAAAACCCACTGATTCTACCAAAAAGGCAGTGGCCTTGCCACTTCATGTGAGATTAAGTAAAATTTTAAAACAAGGTAATCTTTTTTCTGTAAACCACGATCTCCCTGTCCTCCATGCCATGGAGATGGCCAAATGAAGACATGTTTGAAGACCAGCCTGTGTGGCAATCATGGCTTCTTCTATAGATAACATGGAGAAATGGTGTAGATACAAAGCAACAGGAAGTGTGTTATTTTCAGGATTACAAGATGAATATAAAGAAAAAAAAAAAGGAAAAAGTGAACAAATGTAGCCACCAGGTGTAAGAACTGGAAATCTGTAATATATGAAATTCTTGGTTTTTGGTTTAGATACGCTTTAGCGAGCAGTATGTTTGCAATTCACAGATAAAAACTGTTTTTTTTCCAACCAGGGTGCTTTCTAGGTTTTTCAGGGTGTCTAAAAATTGTCAACAATTGCCCAAAAACTATCAACACGCTGTGCACCAATACTACTTTGGGCATCTTTTCAGGGCTCAAGTCCTGCGGGAACGCGTGGGAACAGAGTTCCTGCACTTTTTTCACAGTAGGAACTCAGTTCCCTTTGCAGGACTAAAGCAGCCGAGAGCAGCCAAGCCGCCCGAGCCAATCCTTCACTAAGCGGCGATGCCCAGCTCGAGTCACTGTCAGGGGCAGGCGAACCTTAGTAATCCTTTATGTTACTGCCCGCTTCCTGTATATGGATTCATCGGGTAGTGTGCGAGTATTCCGTCACTTCCTTGATGCCGCAATGTCTCCTGGGAGCTTTTGTCATTGTTCCCAGGAGACATTGCGGAGGTCTGCCCCACATTATCGCGGGATTTAGAAAGAATTTGCTTCCAGTAACATAAAGGATTACTAAGGTACAGTGGATCGAAAAAAAAACATGCGGTTTAGTAATTATGCATATGAGCGTATATCTTTTATTTTTTTTTGGTGGGGAAGTGAATCTTGAGTGGGAGTTCCCACACTTTTTTCCCCAGGACTTGACCCCTGCATCTTTTGGTCCAGCTGCTGGTGTCCTAACAACTGATGATGTCATAGGTTAATAAGGAGGACAGTGAGCACCTGAGGACATCTTTTTGTCCTCCTGTACCCCTATCCATCAGTACTAGGGTCACAGTAGCTAAATGAGGGAGAGAAACTGAGGGAGAAGAGAAGCACCAACATACAAGTCATTATCAGTGTACAAAGGTATAATGCGCTGTAAGAATAAATCTCCCCTATTGTTGGGAGTCTTACTTGCGTAGAAGCCATAGCATTATGTAAGTTTAGTTATTTTACATCATTGAATGGGGTTCCTCTAGATCACAGGTGTCAAACACAAGGCCCGTGGGGCGAATTTGGCCCTCCAGGCCATTTCATGTGGCCCTTGCACTTCTCCTGCAGCTGCAGGAGAGCTCCAGCCCTCCTCTGGTCCTTCTCCAGACCCCTACTTTCTGCTTTCAAGCAATGCATCCAGCTGCTTCCCAGCAGCAGCATAAGGAATGGGGGTGCACTGTGATGTAAGGGAGAGTGGGGGGACTCAACTTCTGATGGTCGGGTGGCTCTTGACATCTAATGAAAGGAGATGGGATGCACTGGACGTCTAATTGTACAGATACAACCGGCTCTTTTGAGGGCAATCATTATGCTGATGCGGTGCACGATGAAATTGAGTTTGACACCCTTGCTCGAGATTGTGCCTAATTTTAAAGTGTGCTTTGACTGAAAAAAGGTTAATAAACACTGGATTGGAACAATATTCCTGACCACCTAATGTAAGATTGCCATCTCACCCAACTTTCTAGTTCTTGGCACTCCATGAGACCAACCAGTGTGTCTATATCTAAAAACAGCACTGGTTTTGCAGACACCATCATTCGGTTATATAAACTCACATTACAGAACACAAAAAAGTGTAATACAGCCATTTAGATACGAGCCATTGCCCTCACTCTCCTGTACTTTGACGTCTTCAACAAGTCTAAACACACCACCATGAAAATGTTAAACGAACAGACCCCGAACACTCAATTCAATATACCTCCCTCCCTACTGACCAAGGGGACTGTCATCTAATGAATAACACTTAGCACAGATCAATTAGACTGTCCTCTACTGTGCTGCACACCACCGATCAGTCAGTCTGCCTTCCATTGAATGACACTCGCCGCTGATCAGGGGGGACTGCCCTCCACTAAATTAAATTCAATACCCATCACAGGAACCGTCCTGCACTGAATAGCATTCTATTGACTCTCTCAGAAAGGTTACTGCTCTGATATTAAGTAGGGTACTGTCACTGAGATGTAAATGTCACCTTATGATGCTTCATCCCGCTATACAAATTAAATAAGACATTTAAATGTGGAGATCCAATTTTCCAAGCCTTGTTCACTATTATTATTGTTATGAGACATTAAGAGATAACTGTAATTGAATAATGTCATATTAATATTGGGGTTTGGGTTGCAGCTTTGACAATAGAATATATAAATAATAAGCACATGTGCACAATAAAATATGACTTAAAGGAGACCTGCAATAAATTTCCGTAATACATATGGAAATTACTCCTATTGCCTTTTGTTTTCCGATGCGCTTCCTTCCATGGTGTTCGGGGGTTTGTTTACTGAAAATTAAGCAATAGTTACTATACCCTCTCTCAGATGCTAGGATGATTGTTTATTCTTCAAGTGAATCTAAACCCAAGAAAAATATATTGTAATATATTGCAACTTACCATTCCTTAGATGTGGTGGATGTGTTATTTTACTTTTTCAGGCTTTTTTTTCTTCATTTTTACATGATGATCCTGTCAATCTCTTGTCCTAGGGCATTAATGGCGAACCTTGGCACCCCAGATGTTTTGGAACTACATTTTCCACGATGCTCATGCACTCTGCAGTGTAGCTGAGCATCATGGGAAATGTAGTTCCAAAACATCTGGAGTGCCAAGGTTTGCCATCACTGTCCTAGGGTGACAAGACTTAATCACCATACTCATATTTACCAACTATAGAACTTTGGCAATTTTTACATCTAGCTTGGACCAATGTATGTATGTTTGTGGATCTGAAGACCACTGTAATAGGCACTGCCACTACAGTGTTTGCCGCTGGCTTCAGGTCCCATGCTAAGTGGCTGCACTGCTGCTTCCTGAACACAGGAGGTTGCATGGGCGCTATTTTCAGAGAACACTTTTCATTTTCTCGATGAATGCAAAGTGTTCTCTAATTAGACAAATTGGAGATTGTGACCACCTTGCCGCTCTACCTTGTCCAATCACAGAATGATTTGCATTTAATGAGAAAATGGAAAAAAGTGTTCCCTGAATGGCGCCCCTGCCCAGAGAGCAATCTCCTGTGTTTGTAATGCAGCTGCTCAGCTGTTCGGCACAGGATCCAGAAGCTAGTATAGATCACTGTAGTGGTCCCACTTGAGCGATTCCTAACTTCCACACATCTCATAGGTATCTCACATACTTGCATACATACTTACATTGGTCCAAAATATGTAAAAATTGTCATACCTGGAATTCAACTTCAAGAAGGGACACTTTAGACCAGGAGTGCCCAACCAATAGCACAGGGGCCACATGTGGCCCGCGGAGCCTTCTGATGTGGCCCGCAACCTCCTGCTCTGGGATGTAATAGAATACTGTTATTAAAGGTAAGTTTATTACTAAAATCACAGTGTATATATGGGCATATCTGTTCTGCAGTGGTTACTGGGCTGATTTTAAACAGATCCACAGCCACAGAGCAGCGCACCTGTAGGTTACCTGCACTAAGCTATAGCCTTATTTTACCTGCGAGTTTGGTGAGCTTTCTGAAAGTGCACCACACTTACAGGATTTAATATAAGTCTATGGCAAAGTGCAGTTAACCTGCAGGAAAGCCACATGGGAACTGTGCTGCACTCTTGGTGTGGGTTAAGCATCAGAGTGAAAGCAGCCTTAGGCCCCTTTCACACAGTCAGTCCAACCCAATAGGACCCTCCATTCACCTCTGAGGAGCGGCAGATATAAATGGACTTGTGTCCGTTTACAAACGCCTACCTCCAATCCGATCCAAAAAAAAACGAAAGAAAAGAGTAGAGTGGGTTCTATAGAATAGAGTGGGCTGCCATCCACCCGCTCCGCTCATTGTGGCCCGCGACTGGTTACCAAGTCGCTTAAGTGGCCCTTGCTCTTCAAAAGGTTGGGCAACCCTGCTTTAGGCTATAGATGGATTTAAACCATAGATCATTGTTTCTCAACTCCAGTCCTCAAGGCGCCCCAACAGGTCATGTTTTCAGGCTTTCCATTATTTTGCACAGGTGATTTGATCAGTTCCACTGCCTTAGTAATTACCACAGCTGGTTCATCTGAGGGAAATCCTGAAAACATGACCCGTTGGGGCGCCTTGAGGACTGGAGTTGAGAAACACTGCCATAGATGGATTGTTTTATTTTCAAACAGGCAGCAGGCTGATTGAAAAAAATAAAATGTTCCCACCCGCACAAGGAAGGTTTTTTCTTTTTTTTTTATTAAAATAACAAACATGCTATACTTACCTGCTCTGTTTTGCACAGAGAAGCTCCTATCCTCTTCTTCTGGGGTCCCTCCGCCAGCGCTCCAAGCACCTTTCCATGGGGGCACCCGTATGTGCCCACTGCCAAGCCAAACTGTCTACGCCAATTGACACAGAGTGGGTAGCTTGGCCTCACCCCCCACTCCCTCAGCATAATATTTGATTGCCAGCAGCGGGAACCAATGGCTCCCACTGTTATCAATTTGCCTAGGGAGGAGAGAGACAGCAGTGAGAGGCACATGCACATTGCTGGATGAGATCGGGATCAGTTAAGTATAAGGGGGGCTGGGGGGGGGGGGGTTCAGCACAGAAGGTTTTTACCTTAATGCATAGAATGCATTAAGGTGAAAAACATTAAGGGTCTAGAACTATTTTAAGATACAATCGTAAGTTAGGATTGTAAGTACTTGATCATATCTCTGTTTCCACCATGTCATCTCATAATCTGATCAATCAAAATATGATTGTATTGATGACTACTGTGCCAGGTCTACGGATATCTATCCTCCAGGTTGTTCCTCGACAGTGCCCCCCCTCTGGATGCCCAAACTTGACACTTTCTTATTGAAGAATTCTCTGAGTAACCTCAGGGCATGAATATTTTTCTCAGGCTCCCACAAATTATTTTCAGGTGGGTATCCCTTTCACTTAGCAAGATACTGAATATGTCTATCTAATTCGGACTAAGTTGTAGGCACCCCGGAGATCTAGTGAAGATGTTCAAAATCTTTGGGGATGAGAGGGAGCGGGTAGAGATTTTTTTGGGGTAATTTTGAAATCTACACAGAGTCTCAGAGTATGGTCTTTCTTATCAACATAGAAGATTCCTGCAGGGGAAGGGGATGAACGGATAAATCCTTTTTCCAGATTTTCATCTTTGTAAAGTTGTAGAGCCTCCAGCTCTTTTTCAGATAATGGAAAAATCTGATCAAAAAGTATTTATGCCCTTGGAAGCAGTTCTATAGGGCAATCATAGGATCTATGGGGTGGCAACACATCGGCTTTCTTCTCATCAAACACAACCAGAAAGTCATGATTGCTGGTAGGTACATACTGACTGCTATATGAAACTAGCGGAACAGTCAGGCAACTGGGAGAGTCTATGGGTTCAGGAACGAAACAGTGCTGCCGGCAGTAGACTGAGGAGAACATAATTTCCCCTTTTGACCAGTCAATCTTGGGATTATGGGCCCACAACCATGCAAATCGCAACCATGGAATACTTAGTATTACCGGAAACACTGGGGATTGGAATAGAGGACACGAAACACAGGAACTCTTGTGCTAGGTGAATGGTAAGACAATCTATTAGGTCTCAGCAGAATCCGTAATTGGCTAATGTAAGATCCAGAAAACAACTGCAGGCACCGGAATCATCTATGACTTGGAACTTGACCTCCTTTTCTGCCACCTGCTATGGGATAGACAGAATTATATGAGTGAGAGAGGATCCAGTGGCAGAGGCATATGTTAACGAGAGGACAGGAAGTTACTGGGTCTTACAGAGCAGTTTTGAAGAAAATGTTCAGTACCGCTACAGTATAGGCAAAGCTTGGCTTGCTGATGGTGCATCCTTTCTTCGGGGGCCAGAGTAGACTGCATCAGGTCGATCTACATGGGTTAGCCCTCAGAAGATGCTTAAGTTGAGATGGGTGTATCTGTGGTTACTGGAGGTACTTTTGTCATTACCCAAGTGGGTCTGTAAGATTGAATCCATTCAGACCGCCTCTCCCGTAATCAGTGTTGGAGCTGTATGGCCAGCTGTATAAGGCATTCAAGGGTGGCAGGAGTTCATCTTTGAGTGCCTCGGATAGGCCAAGCTGGAACTGGTACTTGAGTGCAGCTTCATTCCAGCCTGCATCTGCTGACCATTTGTGGAATTTGACTGTATAGTCCTGTATGGGCCAGCACCTTTGTTAGAGTGTGTGCAAATCTGCTTGAAACCGACTGATGATTTCAAGGGAGAAAGTCTGTGGTTGAAGAGCTATGTATTTTTGAAAGCTCTGAATTTTCTTTGGTGTTCAGAGAAACATTCTTGATTCAGGTGGAAGCACCACTACCATGGGTGTGACAGTGGTGCATTCAGAGGCAGTGGAAGCTGGATCAGGGGTCCCATGTGCTAGGTTTTGGTCAGCAGGAGAAGATGTAGAGGGTATGCTCTGCAGGCAACCTTCCAGTTGGAAATAACCTTCTTGTAGGTTCTTTATGGCTTGCGTGGGGGCCAAAGCATGTTGGAACAAAGCCTCTAGCGGAGAGGCACCTCTGTCGGCTTCAGACACCTTATGGTTGACTGGTACTGTCACGTACCTGTTTCTGAAGCCAGAATTCTGAAAGGGCTCTCCTTGTGGCTGAGTGCTTGGTGCCCCTGAAGGTAATAACAGGGCACAGCAGGGGTTGCCAGATGTGCAACAGATGAGAGATGGTGGTGTGGAGATCTCTCTGCAGGTGGATCCCAGATGAGGTGTGCAGTAGGACCCAGGAGCGCTAAAGGTGGTTCAGACTGCACACAGCAGGAAGCAAGTTGCAATGGTAGATGCAGCAGGCTGTATACAGCAATCTGGAGCAACAGGAAAGTACTGTAGATAGGTACTGCAGGCTTGGTACAGAAGGTAAGCACCAAGGTGGATCACAGCAGACAGGGCACAACAGAAGAGAAATTCTGGGATAATAGCAGAGGTCAGGAAGCCAGTGGTCAGCAGATCAGGTATCAGAATCATGGTCAGTCAAGCCAGGGTCATACACAGGACAGGAGACAAGGGAAGATTTGTGGGCAAAATTAGGTCAGAGCTGAGAGTGAGACAAGAGGTATCCAAGGGCAAGCCAGGTCGGTAACAGGTGATCAGAAACAGCAGCAAACTCAGGAACAGGAAACTGGAAGCTAAAGACCAGTCCGTAATGTCCATGTGCCACAGACATCCTTTTAAAGGTCTGAGGGTGCCAGGATCTGACATGCTCGCTATAGCAAACGTGCATTTGCAATACTGGTGCGAGTATTAGTGCGGATTTGGCCATATTGGAAATTGGCTACTGTACCAGGTCTGTGGATAAATATCCTCCAGCTTCTTCCCTGACATCTGGTCTCTGGCAGCAGGGGCGCTCTAGAGACCTGTGCTGCCATCCATAAAAGAATATCACACTGCCAGCAGTGATGTATGTTTATCAGCATCTGCTTTTTCACATACACAACCTGGCCAAGGGATAGCACAGCTCTAAGTGATCTTTCTTTCAGTTTTATAAATGAGTGACCAGTGATGTTGGGCTGTGTTATACACTGCTCAAAAAATTAAATGAACACTTTTGAATCGGAACTCCTGGGATATTGATCTGGTCAGTTAAGTAGCAGAGGGGGAGGGGTGCATACAGAGGGGGTTGTTAATTGAAATGGGCAGCAATGAGACGACCTCCAAAACAGGAATGGTTTTTAAGGTGGACGTGTCTGACATTTTTTTTCCCTACTCATCTTTTCTGCCTGTTTTTCGCTAGTTTTGCACTTGGCTAGGGTCAGTGTCACTACTGGTAGCAAAAGGTGATACTTGGACCCTATAAAGGTTGCACAGGCAGTCCAACTCCTCCAGGATGTCACATCAATTCGTGTTATTGTCAGAAGGTTTGCAGTGTCTACCAGCACAGTCTCAAGAGCATCAAGAGCATGGAGGAGATTCCAGGAGACAGGCAGTTACTCTAGGAGAGCTGGACAGAGCCATAGAAGGTCCTTAACCCATCAGCAGGACCGGTATCTGCTCCTTTGTGCAAGGAGGAACAGGATGAGCACTGCCAGAGCCCTACACAATGACCTTCAGCAGGCCACTGGTGTGAATGTCTCTGACCAAACAATCAGAAACAGACTTCATGGTGGTGGACTGAGGGCCCGACGTCCTCTAGTGTGCTCTGTGCTCACTGCCGGACACTGTGGAGCTCGATTGACATTTTCCTTTGAACACCAGAATTGGCAGGTCCGCCACTGGTGCCCAATGCTTTTCACAGATGAGAGCAGGTTCACCCTGAGCATATGTAACAAACGTGAAGGGGTCTGGAGAAGCTGTAGAGAATTTTATGCTGCCTGTGGCATCGTTCAGCATGACCGGTTTGGTGGTGGGTCAGTGATGGTCTGGGGAGGCATATCCATGGAGGGACGCACTGACCTCTACAGGGTACACAATGGCACCCTGACTGCCATTAGGTATCGGGATGAAATCCTTGGATCCATTGTCAGACCCTATGCTGGTGCAGTGGGTCTTTGTTTTCTCCTGGTGCACAGCAATGCCCGGCCTTATGTGGCGAGAACATGCAGCCAGTTCCTGGAGGATGAATAAATTTATACCATTGAATGGCCCCCACGCTCACCTGACCTAAATACAAAAGAAAACCTCTGGAACATTATGTTTCGGTCCATCCGGTGCCGCCAGGTTGCACCTCAGTCTGTTCAGGGTCTCAGTGATGCTCTGGCCTAGATCTGGGAGGAAATACCCCAGGACACCATCTGTCGTCTCATAAGGAGCATGTCCTGATGTTGTCAGGCATACAAGCACTTGGGGGCCATACAAACTACTGAGGACCATTTTGAGAATGGACTAGCTTGCTGCATAATTTTTTCACTTTGATTTTCGGGGTGTCTTTGAATTCAGCCCTCTGTAGGTGGATCATTTTCATTTCCATCAAATGATGTGCCATCCTTTCATTCCTAACACATTACCCAGTGCATATCAGTATAGATATCCAGCATGAGATTTCTGCCGTTGAGATCTGATATGTTTTCAAAGTGTTCCTTTAATTTTTTTGAGCAGTGTATATGGCAGAGGTCCTGACAATGGATTTCTGTTAGGTTGAACATAATATAAACTTAATAAACAAATAAACAATAAACTCAATAGACCAAACAACCATAGTGAAAAGCTGGGTCAGCACACCACAATAATAAATGAAAATCATAAAATTCCTACTCTTCAAAATCATACGCTACTATCCCTTTTTCTCGTGTTCTCATTTGAACAAAGACTTGATCATGAAACATGTTGGGTGGAGCTCATATTGCGACCAGGATGGACCTATGCTAACCAGGTTTAACCGTTTAAGATCCCATCTTATTTTTAAATTGGGAAAGAAACACAGAGTGGTGGTGTGTGCCAATGATTTTCATGCGGGATTCTCGTGGAACAACATATCAAAATTGAGCTATGAAGAGCACATTGTATACATATAATTTTAAAGGTTCCTTGAGCAATGAGCAATTTCTGTCTCTCAGATATTTATCCACTGGCAATGATAATTTTTTTAGTTGTTTGTAAGGGGGGAATGTTCCCAATGAGCACAAATGTAAGAAACATTCTCCCCACTAGCCATCAACTACTGTAATGCAAGCTTTGATATAGTCATTATCAGCAGGGGTTACTTGAGACCAGAATATTATGTCCTCCAATTTACACAGGTTGGACTAAAATATGCCCTCAACTAAAAAATAAATAAAAAAATACAGTATGAAAAGGATTGTAGAGAGTAACATGTCTAATTAGATGTTAAAAATACTATAGGCACATGCAGTATTTATAACAACATTTTTATGGATAGAAAGAAACCGATGTGGCTAAAGGTAGTAGCAGAGAAAAACGGAAAAGAGAAGACTTAAACTACTAAAATTAGAAGGGCCCATAAGTCAATATGTAAATATAAGGAATGTTGCAATATACAAGGTTATAAAAAGAAAATGAAATTAGAAAACATTTAAACTGAAAAATGAATTGCTAAGGACATGGGATCCATTTCCTGATTTCTGTCAACTTTATAAACAACAAGACAATAACACTGATAATTTCAGGGCCATTAAAAGATAAACTCGGAAAAATAATTGTAGAAACAGTAATTATGGAAGATAAAGGGGAATGTGACCTAGTTTTTTTTGCCTTGTTTTATTCACAAAGGAGAAAAATGCAAATAATTGTGTAGTAATAACCTATGCACATCATTAATTGTTACATATTTAACACAGGAGGAGGTGTAGTTACTACTTGCCTGGATTAAAGACGATTCAGTCTGAAGTTTTCACAGCAAGCATCAAATACTGAGGACTCAGCAAGTCATACAGAACTTGTGACTGATAAGAACAAAGTGGTGTAGTAACAAGGCTGCAGCCAGTACTTGGCTCTGGCCTTGGGGGGCCCCATTGTGAAAGTTCCAAAATATTTGTTTATTTTCCTCCTAATTGCACAAAGTGAAATATCATTATGTTCTGTGTATTAGATACACAAGAACAAAAAAAGCAGCGCTCTATGGGTAAGGTCATACAACTTTATAGTCTAAAAAGTAATATTAATAACATTGGTATTGACACACACAAAATTGTACCAAAAAACTCATGTATAAAAAATTTAGTTAATTATGACAATTAGTCCAAAATGAGAGCCGCAGAAGCGAGTCCTGTGATGGAATAGTTAAAATCGAATCCAGTGTTGCTCACTAGAAACCGCTGTTGGTATGGTACAAAACGTCACCTCAAGACGGATAGGAAACCGCTGGTGGGTGGCTGCAAACAGTACCTGTGATGGTCAGATGGCCCGCAGCAACAGATGTAGACCAGCCTGTGATTAGTGTTGCTCACGAATATTCGTATTGCGAATATTCGGCTCGAATATGGCATATTCGAGTATTCGCGATATATTTCGAATTTCGCGGTGAATATTCGCTATTCCGAATATTCAAATTTTTTCAATTTTATTTTTAGAACAGATCACATCCTAGAGATCTCCATTGACGTCTAAAAGCATTGCTGGTATGATTAGAGACCTTGGGCCGAGTAGCTGAAGCGATCATTTTATCTTGCTGAAAAATCGCAATGCGATTATTCGGCAATCGGAATATCGCGCGATTATTTTCTCCGCCCTTCTTTTGCATCAGAGCCAATCAGAGTTCTCCTACCACAGTTGTCGAAATTCCGCAATAAATATCGCATTCGCATTTTGCGAAATTTCGATAAAATATCACAAATATTCTGAGCCAATCAGAGGGCTCCTACCGCAGTTGTCGAAATTCCGCAATAAATATCGCATTCGCATTTTGCGAAATTTCGATAAAATATCATGAATATTCTGAGCCAATCAGTGTGCTCCTACCGCAGTTGTCGAAATTTCGCAATTATTTTCGCATTCGCAATAGCGAAATTTCGCAAACATTTCATTTCGATAAAATATCACGAATATTCGAATTTAGCGAATATTTCTCGAATATTCGGCTATATATTCGTGATATATCGCGAAATCGAATATGGCGTATTCTGCTCAACACTACCTGTGATGGAGAACCCGGAATAGTAGGATCGTGTTAGCAAGAAGGGGAACCTCCGCAAGAGATCACCAACGCCGCCGCGATATGACAGGGCGGGCGAGCCTCAGCGAGAAGCTGTGACGTAGCTGCGCTGTCGCGTCGGTAGGTCACGTGCAGCGTCACAAGAGGAGAAGCGATGACAGGCTCTGACACACTCTGATGACGTAACAACGGATCTACCAATCAGGAGTGCAATCACGGGCATCGATGGTATCTGTAACAGGGCAGAAAGAAGCCGACACACATAGACAGAACTCGAGTCAGATGGCAGTCAGATGTTTATAGACAGGGCCGTGACTGACATGTTTCACATTCCTAACACTTTGTCAAAGTCCACTTGACAAAGCATTAGGAACGCGAAACATGTCAGTCACGGCCCTGTTACGGATACCATCGATGCCCGTGATTGCACTCCTGATTGGTAGATCCGTTGTTACGTCATCAGAGTGTGTCGGAGCCTGTCATTGCTTCTCCTCTTGTGACGCTGCACGTGACCTACCGACGCGACAGCGCAGCTACGTCACCAGATTCTCGCTGAGGCTCGCCCGCCCTGTCATATCGCGGCGGCGTTGGTGATCTCTCGCGGAGGTTCCCCTTCTTGCTGGCATGATCCTGCTATTCCGGGTTCTCCATCACAAGCCGGTCTACATCTGTTGCTGCGGGCCATCCGCACTGTTTGCAGCCACCCACCAGCGGTTTCCTATTTGTCTTGAGGTGACGTTTTGTACCATACCAACAGCGGTTTCTAGTGAGCAACACTGGATTCGATTTTAACTATTCCATCACAGGACTCGCTTCAGCGGCTCTCATTTTGGACTAATTGTCATAATTAACTAAATCTTTTATACATGAGTTTTTTTGTACATTATTGTGTGTGTCAATACCAATGTTATTAATATTACTTTTTAGACTATACAGTTTTATGACCTTACGCATAGAGCGCTGCTTTTTTTGTTCTTGTGTTCCTGTGCCCATCCTCCAGTGGTTGGCGGCTGCACTGGGTATCGTGTATCTTACTTTCACAGATTGGACTGTGTCTCGCTTGACATTGTTGTAGCGCTATAAAGGGAGTTTGTGTTTTTGTCTGTGTATTAGATAGAATATGCATTTATCATTAACATTTTCTTAAAAAATATCTGGCGTAGCGCATCCCCTTAGGAGCCACAGATGGATTGGGATCCCCCACCCTGCACAGCCTGGCACATCAAATTTTCACAGGCACTCCAGAGACAGAAAACAGTCCCTGACTTTGTTATTTGTGGTTTATTGAGGGTTAATAACTTGGATGGGGATGGAAGGTTATCGTCTGTAGTCGGCTTTTTCCGGCGTATAGTTAAAGCTGGTATTTTTCGGCGTATACATAGAATTGCCATGTTAAGTATGGCCGTCGTTCCCGCGTCGAAATTAGATTATTTTTTTTTTGCGTAAGTCGCCTATGAATAGGGATGGACGTAACTCACGTCTAAGTTAAAAAAATTACGTTGTTGCGACGTCATTTCGCGCAAAGCACGGCGGGAAATTTCTGGACAACGCATGCGCAGTTCATTTGGCACAGGGACGCGCTTCATTTAAATGAAACCCGCCCCCAACCCGCCCAATTTCAAATCCGAAGCCAGAAATACACTACGCCACCGTAACTTAAGGCGCAAACTCGCTGAGGATTCGAATAAACACCAGGTAAGGTACAGCGGCGTAGTGTATCTCTGATATGCTGCGCCGATGAAAATGTATGTGGATCTGGCCCATTGAGTCTAATAAATGGAGACAAGAGAGGCTGATTTATATGCTAGTTTAGTAGAATAGGTAATTGATCAAATGATCAAACAAGGAGTAACTGGAACTTGCAGTTTACTAAACAGGTGCAAAGTAAAAAAGCAACAATGCAAAACAAAGTCAGGATGGCAAAGAGCATTATTGAACCGCAGAATAATAAAAAACAGAAAAAGAAAGCTGCGCAAATATGGATGCTTCACAGTAATATCTCTGACTCAATCGGGGTAATATGTGGCTGCATAACACTGTCTCTATAAGACTCTGATACACACCCGGCCCTGGGACACGCTGCTCGGTATACCTACCCAAGTGGTCTCAAACCCCTTACCCTCATTTCTGGCACCCCTCAAATGGGTCTTTCCAGCCTTGTCTTTGGCGGCTCCCTTGTTGGCTCCTGCCTATTACCAATCAGGTCCTAGGGCCCTTAAGTTTTTTGAATATTGTACACAGTCAATACAGATCCTCACCTTGCTGGGGGCGTTCCCACCACCACCTTACACCTTGTGTGAGATTTTTGTCCCCACGTTGGGCCTAGGCTCCCCCAAGGAGTGAATTTGTGTTCACAGACCAATATTTCCTGATGAAGCTACCACGAGTAGCGAAACTAGTAGAGATCCTGATCTATATGACCCCCTCCGCCTCATCGCTGTCCGCAAATTAGGGCCTATATACCACCTCTATGATGTGTTGGCTGGTCGTATAATCCATTTGTTTTATACTACTATTGTTGTCATTTTAAAATACTGTGTATTCCTCAATTCCCTTATGTTATGTTTATGTTTTAATAAATTGAACTTTTTTACCTTTACTATACTCTTTTGATAACTGACTTACCTAGTACCGACATAGTCCACTAGCCCTCACCCACCTCCCTTGGTCTCTTTGGGTCTCTGGGGTCCCAAATGAACCTTATTTCTACTCAAATTATGTTAGGATGATGGTACTTTTATGTTATGTTTTTCTTTTTTACTGAGAGGTCTCCATATAAATCAAGACTCTGTCACAGCCTTTCTCAACTCTTATGACACGGAAGAAACCCATAATATAACTTCCTTCTCTTGAGGAATCCCCTACTAATAATTATCATAGCTACAGCTCAAGGTACATTGGTGTTAACAGTGAAAAAGTGAAATAACAAGAAACGTTACATACTTAGGGCTGCTCTTTATAACACAATTATTTTTAATAATAATAAAACAAAACAAATATTAATAATGACCAGAAATAAAACCAGATAGTAAAAATTGTAAAATCTCCTCACATTAGTGGTTTGTGGAAAAGTGCCCTCAGCACTGAGGGTCAATGAAGAGCTCCATTACATGTGTGGTCAGTAGAGACTCATTTAGATTGATAGAAAGTGGGAGAAGGGCCAATTTAGATTGGTGGTCACTGAAAGAAAGGGGAGAATGCCCTTTCATTGGTGGTTAAGTAGCAAATGCTGAAGGAACCTTATGGTTCCACAGGACTCTGGTTGAGAAAGACTGCTTTATAACAAAATAGAATCTAGCTGGGAATCACTACTTCAGTAAAACATTTCACAACACAAACAGCTTATCTTCATAAGTGGCATCCCTCTCAGTTCTGTCCTGAGTAGCTCTTGTAACATAGGCAAACAATTGGAGGGATCCGAGCCTCAAAGACACAAGGGAGCCACCCACTGAAACTAGAGTATCCTGGTAAAAATTGTGGAGGAGCTTACCACATTACCTGGGTCTTCTGCAAATGCTAATAGGCTTGCAAGCTCCTCAAATGCAAGTTCTACGTTGTAACACAAGAACACATGGGATGCTGGATTTAGATTTACTAGAGTTATTGAAATTGTCACTGCACACACTGGATCCAGTTCTGAAAAAGGAAAAGGACCCTCAGGAAAAAGGTAAAGGACCCAGTGTTGAGAATCCACACATGAATTCTACCAACCCCCTGAAACTTTCCAAGAAGTAAATCACAGTGCAAGTTTATTTTGTATCTGCTCATTTAAGCACAATCAGAATTCTTAAGCCCTGATGAAAGGGGTGTGTATTTGGCCTATGAAAAACATTGGCTCTCTTGAGTTATCGATCAATTCTATCATTTAATTTCCTTGGACTCTTGGACATTTGTTTGAAGCTCTCATTGGATTGTATGTGCATACTGGTTGTATACATACAGGGTGTATGATGCTGAGTATGGGTTCCATTCAGATGTAATCTGACAATGAAGGGCATCTAACCCAAGGTAGGGAAACTGAAAAACGTATCTTCCCTAGGCATGTCCAGGAAACCAAGGAATTGTGGGAAAAGGAGATGAAGGGACCTGTGTTTACATCTAAGCATGATGAGTAAATGGGTACACCACTACACTGGTAATAATATACCAATGTACACCAGGGCTCAAGTCCTGCGGGAACGCATGGGAACGGAGTTCTTGCACTTTTTTCACAGCAGGAACGCAGTTCCCTTTGCAGGACTAAAGCAGCGAGAGCAGCCGAGCCGCCCGAGCCAATCCTTCACTAAGTGGCGATGCCCAGCTCGAGTCACTTTTAGGGGCAGGCGAACCTTAGTAATCCTTTATGTTACTGGCCGCTTCCTGTATATGGATTCATCGGGTAGTGTGCGGGTATTCCGTCACTTCCTCGATGCCGCAATGTCTCCTGGGAGCTTTTGTCATTGTTCCCAGGAGACATTGCGGAGGTCTGCCGCAAATTATCGCGGGATTTAGAAAGAACTTACTTCTTTCTAAATCCCGCAATAACTTGCGGCAGACCTCCACAAAAAACATGCGGTTTAGTAATTATGCATATGAGCGTATCATTTATTTATTTTTGGTGGGGGAGTGGATCTTGGGTAGGAGTTCCCACACTTTTTTCCCCAGGACTTGACCCCTGATGTACACTGTATATGTTTTATCCCCATTGGCTACAAATAAAAGATCTTCAAATCTGAAGACCGCTTTAAAGTTGATTGGCTGTGGTGGAGATACTGACAGAGGAAGCCTTCATTGACAAAAAATACAAAACAATTTCTAATGACTTTTAAGGTAAATTAAAAATTTAACATGCTTTTCATAGTAACGGGGGTATGGGCAAACATATAATTCATGGTTTTAGGTTCAAGTACACTTAAAATTGTGTGTGTGTTTTTTTTTTGTGTCAGGCGTTCAGCTGAAGTCCCCAGAAAGAAATACAACATAATTTGATCGTAATTTTGTAAGATTTAATTAAGGACTGATTGTATAAAGCCAGTATGTATTCTTTTCATGTGGAGTTGACTTTCAAACTACATTTTAGAAGCATAAATAATATCTGTACAGGGTAAAGGATTTCAGCGGTGTTCCACATGAAAGACAGGTACATAAAATGAGATTTCCAGGTCTAGTGGGAAAATAACTTGTACCAGGCTAGAGCACTTCAGACAGAGTAGGAGACAAAATAAGTAAATGGAACATATTCAGGCTAGAATAGAGTTATTAGTGGTGTACCA
The DNA here is from genome assembly GCF_905171775.1 of Rana temporaria. Classification (NCBI taxonomy): domain Eukaryota; kingdom Metazoa; phylum Chordata; class Amphibia; order Anura; family Ranidae; genus Rana; species Rana temporaria. The sequence goes on from NC_053500.1 coordinate 111,782,612, forward strand.
CAGGGATCTCTATTTGGCCTTGTCCTTCAGTTTTTTATTAATGATATTGTTGATGGCCCATAAAAAGCTTGCAGAGGACTTCTAGCTATGAGTGTTTTTTTCAAAGGCTTTGGACTTTACACTAAAATTTGGTTATGCAAAATAACTATTGAAAAATCTTACAAATATGAATGTAAAAAGGTGATTTTCAAAAATGAATATATTTGAGACATGGTTCTGATAAAGAGGACACAAGAAAAAGTATGGTCAAGCCAAAGCTTAGAAATAATTGGTTGAAATAACACAAATAGTTGGAAAACCCTGAGAAAACTAATTTTGTTGATTTGCTAGAACATGACCCCTGCATTGAATAAACTTAAAGAGAACCTGTGCTTTGTCCATGAAAGTCCAATACTTCCCTTTGCTCCCCTGCCATTCTGTTCACCCACAAGTTTGATCAGAAGACCTCCTGCAGGGTAATCTTCAAGCCTACAGGGCTACAGAGTCTCTTCACCCACCCATGTGACAGTGCTGGATGCCTGAGTGGCCAATCGTCAAACACCAGTCACGCGAACCTAGGTGAATGGAACAGTGGGAAAGACATGTATGAATTAGCAGCTGTAGGCGCTAACAGTAGAGGCCCTTCACACCAGTGCACAACCATCTATTGTGTTGAATAACTGTCAAAAAACATGAATCAGATCGAGACAGAATTACAGTTAATTGACCCTTGTTTAATAATAAAAATAAAAAGTTAAACAGAGTAAGCGTAGTCAAAACATAGCCAGAGTTCAGTAACCAGATCGTGTAGTCAGCCAAGCCAATGTCCAACAGCAAGCAGGATCTGTAGCCAGAGGGAACGTCAGTCAAGCAGGTCTTCAACAGGAATGCAGGAGAAAGTCTCTTGTGATGTTAACACAGGCGAAGGCAAAGAGCAAATGAACTGGAAGGCTTTAAGTAGGCAGAGCTGACAAACAGGATCATCAACAGGTGGATCACTGTGGAGAGATGGGAGCTGGAAATTAGCTGACAGCTGAGCTGCCAGCACAGAGAAGGAAGGGCTGAGCCCAGCCCTGACAATAACTCTGCAAGCACAGTAAAGTGGTGCTGTGGGTTGCCGTATGTTACGTTGAAAAATTTGATACAGGTGCAGTTTCGTGTCTGGTCTAGCACTTTGTCAGTAAATTTAAATGATGGGCTACTTTAGGGCAATGCATATTTATACACAACATAATTGGCATATGCGCAGTGCACCACAACAGGAAGGTGTTTAGGGGGGGGGGGGGGGCTTTAAAGCAAAGCTTTGTGTCTGAGCACCAGAAACTGAAAATGCTACTTTATTCATTTTTAGTATTCAAAGCAAACTCACCCATCCATCCATTAATGTCTCCATGCTTTGTTTGAAAAATGACTTTGAAAATCAACCCCCTAGCATTTTTTTAGCCACGACCATCTTGGAAAAGAGCATATGATCCATGTAGCATTTAATTCCTAGCATCCATCTGTCCTTTGCTCAGGCATGTAGGAGGGTGTGCCCCTCCTCCCCTTTTGCAGATGAAAGAAAAAAAAATGCCTATGAAGACTTTTGGGATGTAGGACATCATTTTGGCCTAGGCCCAAAATCAGGAAGCAACTGAGGAAATGTAAAAAAAGAGTTTAAAACAAGTAAATATGATATATTTTTATATCTATTTACTAATTCTAGCAGCATAAGGATTACATGTTGAATGAGAGAGTTTAGTCCTGCCTTAAAGCGGGAGTTCTCCCATAAAACAAATTTTCCCCTTAGATGGATGCTAGATGGATGCTCGTTTTGTCTAGGGGAATCGGCTAGTTGTTTTAAAATATGAGCCGTACTTACCGTTTTCGAGATGCATCTTCTCCGTCGCTTCCGGGTATGGGTCTTCGGGAGCGGGCGTTCCTTCTTGATTGACAGTCTTCCGAGAGGCTTTCGACGGTCGCATCCATCGCGTCAATAGTAGCCGAAAGAAGCCGAACGTCGGCGCGGCTCTATACTGCGCCTGCGCACCGACGTTCGGCTTCTTTCAGAAAATTGTGACGCGATGGATGAGACCGTCGGAAGCCTCTCGGAAGACTGTCAATCAAAATAGGAACGCCCAGTCCCGCAGCCCATACCCGGAAGCGGCGGAGAAGATGCATCTCGTAAACGGTAAGTACGGCTCATATTTTAAAACAACTAGCCGATTCCCCTAGACAAAACGAGCAGGAATCTAAGGGGAAAAAGTGTTATGTACGGGTGAACCCCCGCTTTAAATAAACCTGTTGTTTTTTCATAGGCAAAGCACGTATTCACATTAAACAGATAAATCCTAATCACAAGCATTATTTATTTTCTGAATATAAATATCAGTTGCTGAAAATGTGTGTCAAACATGCTGTGCATGTAAGATGGTCTAACAATATTTGTAAACCGACTGTATTGGCATGAGCGAAAAATTGGCAACATTTCTTAATAAACATTTTTGCCTATTTTAACCCAAATATTTTGTTTGTTTATGTAAATAACTTTTGCATGCTGTACCAGGAATATCAATTTGTGTTGTAATTAACAGAACAAGTCCTAGGATTAAATGCATTCTTGTATCTATAGGTTTTAAACGTCAAAACTGAAAAAAGAAAGCTGTATATTTTTGATTTACCTTTTTTCTTTTTGCCTTTAAAATAAATGTGAAATTAAATAATTATAAGTCATTACATTTAGATAAAGTCTATCTTTTTCCCCAAAAGATTATATTTACATATCAAAAAAAGGTTATTTTTGTTTGGCTCAATAATGCTAACAAATTATCAAGTACGTTACCCCAACATTTTATAATCCGAATATGTCTGTTGTGCCATATACTGGTATTAAACAGTATCCTGTTCTCTTTGTGGTTCTTCCTTTGTGTGAAATTCCTAGTGATCCTGTCAGTACCCCTGCTTTCCTTTTTCAAACAGACCACACTAGGTATTAGAAGCTCATCCTTCTAAGCGTGGTCACTTTTCTGGTTGTGCTGGGAGCTTATTTCATAGAGAACCATCCGTTCCATTTGTTAAGTGATTAATTGCTATTTTCTGATTTTTATTGATAATGATTTAGTAACACAAATTAGCTACTAAAAGCTTGTAAAAAAATTTAACCGAATGAGGTCATTGCAACCAAGAGATTAAAGCCCATTTTTTTTAATGAAATAGTCTCACAACAGCTTCAAATAACAGCTTTTACTGCATTACTCACCTCTTCTCTGGTGCTGTCCCCTGCAAGAATTCCCTTCCTTCTGTCGCTAGATGTCCTTAGACTTTCAAGTTGAATGACACCCTGTGACAACATCCTGAGAATGCAGGGTGTCATGGAACCACCCCTTATGGACCTATCCCTTTAGGGAGGCATCATGACAACTTACTGCACTCACATATAATTATGCTGATGTCAGTGCTGCTCTCTGCATCACAGGAATGCATAGTGCTGGAGAAAAGGCAAAGAGAAAAACACATGACCAGCCTTAAGGCATACACTCAGGCCTCGTACACACGACCGAGTTTCTTGCTGGGAGATATTTTTTTGCCGAGGAAACCGGTCATGTGTACATTTTCGTCGAGGAAACTGTCGAGAAACTCGACGAGCCAAAAAGAGAGCAAGTTCTCTATTTCCTCGACGGGAATGGAGAAACTTGCCTTGTCGAGTTCCTCGACAGCCTAACAAGGAACTCAACGAGGAAAACAATGTGTTTAGCCCGTCGAGTTCCTCGGTCGTGTGTACGAGGCTTCCCTGGCCACTTTATTAGGTACACCTGTTCAATTGCATGGTAACACAAATTGGAAATCAGCAAATCACATGGCAGCAACTTGATTCATTTAGGCTTCTAGGTGTGGTAAAGATGACTTGCTGAAGTCCAAACCGAGCATCAAAATGGAGAAGAAAGGGGATTGGTTGCTGGTTCCAGACAGGCTGGTTTGAGCATTTCAAACACTGCTGATCTACTGGGATTTTCACACACAACCATTTCTAGAGTTTACAGAGAATGGTCCAAAAAAGAGAAAATTTCCAGTGAGCGGTAGTTGTGTGGACGAAAATGCCTTGTTGATGTCAGAGGTCAGAGGAGAATGGGCAGACTGGTTTGAGATGATAGAAAGGCAACTGTTACTCAAATACCCACTCGTAACAACCAAGGTATGCAGAATACCATCTCTGAATGCACAATACATCGAAACCTTGAAGCACATCTACAGCAGCAGAAGACCCCACTGGGTGCCACTCCTGTCAGCTAAGAACAGGAAACCGAGGCTACAATTTGCACAGGCTCACCAAAATTGGACAATAAAAGATTGGGAAAACGCTGCCTGGTCTGACGAGCCCCGAATTCAGTTGCGACTTTCAGATAGTAGGGTCAGAATTTGGCATAAACAACATGAAAGCATGGAACCATCCTGCATAACAGTTTAGGCCGGTGGCGGTGCCGCTATGGTGTGGCGGATATTTTTTTGGCACACTTTGGGCCCCTTAGAAACAATTGAGCATTGTTTAAATGCCACAGCCTACCTGAGTATTGTTGCTTACCATGTCCATCCCTTTATGACTAGTGTACCCACTTCTGATGGCTCCATGGTTTCTTGAACATGACAATGAGGTCACTGTACACCAATGGCCTCCACAGTCACCAGATCTCAATCCAAGAGAGCTTAGGGTAAATTTGCATTATGAATGTGCAGTCGACAAATCTACAGCAACTGCGTGATGCTATCATGTCAGTATGGACCAAAATCTCTGAAAAATGTTTCCAACGCCTTGTTGAATCTATGCCACAAAGAATTAAGGCAGTTCTGAAGGAAAAAGGGGGTCCAACTAGCAAGGTGCACCTAGTAAAGTGTCTGGTGAGAGTATAAAAGGGTTCAGTAATAAAATAGATAAAACAAATGCATTTTGGAGTCCTGGGGTTAGGGGGTACTAGGATGTAGAATGGGGGAAGCCCAGAGTCGGTCTTTAGCTATCTCCGTAGCAAGCGTTATATTAACTTGGCCCTTAAAGATACCGTATTTATCGGGGTATTCCGCGCTCCGGCGTATAGCGCGCACCCCTAATGTAGACCCGTTTTTCCTGTAAAAAAAGATTTTAATACTTACAGTTTTGGTGTCTTGCCCGGCGTCCTTGTCCGGTCCAGCGTCCGTCTGCGGCCTCGGTGGTGTCCTCCTGGCTTCTCCCGCGCTGTCTCTGAGTCGAATCCCCGCTTCCCGCACTCAGTTTGAAAGCCTCAGTCGACATATACAGAGCGCAGTACACTCGGGTATATTCGGCCACGCTCGGCTTCTCACGCATAAACGTCACAGAGCGTTACCACGAGCGAAGCCGAGCCTGGCCGAATATACCCGAGTGTACTGCGCTCGGTATATGTCGGCGGAGGCATTCAAACTGAGTGCGGGAAGCGGGTATCGGCGTATATTGTGCGGTATACGCTGATAAATTCGGTAACTGCACTCAGAGAGCATACAGTATCATGTATATGGAAATTACTATTTTTTGAATGCGTAAATTCCTAAATCTATAGTTAACTCTGATAAAAGTTGGGAAAGTACATGCTATGAATCAAGTAGAGGTATTCCCAGTTAAACCAAAAGTACTGTTCATAATATTGTTGCAAATGCACACAGCAGCACTTTGTTATTCGAGCTGCGGCCAGAATCATTGTGAACAGAAGATACTCAAGACGACTGAATTACTGAGAATGGCTTTGTTGTTTAATTGCTTCACATGTGTAGGGACCGCTGTCAACTGCAACACAAAAAAAAGCAGTCCTTGCCAAACTTAATACTGACTGAAGTGCGGGAAGTACATTTAAAATTTAATACACTTCTCTACTCTCAAAAGAACGGCGCGCACCAATATAAATATGATTTATAATCCCATATTGCAATAACCATGCAAGCGACAGGATTGTAACAAATTATCAAAAGAAGTATTAATCTTAATGGCTGCTTTGTTTAAAAACATTTAAGAACAAAGCAGTTAGTATGGTGGGGTAATTTGTGAGCTTACTGCAAATACCACCGGCTTTTTAAAAGATTTGAAAAAATATAATAGCCATGTTCAAGTGGATTTTCATAGGCTTCATTTTTTTTCGTATTAAGGTAGCGGTTTTCTATACATTATTTTGGCAGCATGGAACTTGTAACACTACCCTGTACAGTATAAACAAAATAATAGCCATCTACCAATCTCCTATTCCCCAAAATTAAGACCCCTTTTACACTGGGGCGTTTTTCAGGTGCTTTAGCTCTCCATCGTGACCACTAAAAATATCATTCGGTCTCTGCGCAACAGCACAGCACCCAATGACATCATTCGCACTAAACTGCTGAAAGAAAGTGCCGATATATTGGCACCAGCTATCATGCAGCTTATAAATCAATCATTCAAGGAAGGCATGGTGCCCTCCTTGTTGAAACAAGGCACAATAAAACCGATCTTAAAAAAACCCACCCTCGACCCTAAAGATCCAAACAATAGGAGGCCCATAACGGGTCTAAATGTTTTCTCCAAGATAATGGAGAAAGAAGTTGTACAACAGTTACAACTGCATTTAGAAACCCAAAAATTACTCGATACGTTTCAATCAGGCTTACAGCCAGGGCACAGAAATGAAACTGCTCTGGTAAAAATATGGGATGACGTCCTAGAGGCTGCAGATGAAGGAGAATCCTCTCTCCTGATCCTGTTGGACCTAAGTGCGGCCTTTGACACGGTAGACCATGGACTACTACTCACTAGGCTAGCTAAAGTAGCCAAAGTCGCGGAAGCAGATTTACCATGGTTCTCCTCCTTCTTGGAAAACCGATCACAAACAGTGAAATTGGGATCTTTCACATCAGGAAAGCATACGGTATCATGCGGAGTCCCTCAGGGATCTCCCTTATCACCGGTACTGTTCAATATCTATCTCTGTCCCCTCTTTGAAATCATCAGGAACCAGAAGCTACTTTACCATTCCTATGCAGACGACACTCAACTATATCTCCGCGTCAGCAACGAAAAGGATCATTCTCTTGGATTAGAGAGATCCCTCACTCTAATAGATAACTGGATGACATCCAGTTATCTTAAACTCAATGGTTCGAAAACAGAGCTTCTCCTGTTTCACGCAAACCGGAAAAGTCACTCCACCCCAACTTGGACCCCACGGCCCATTCTGGGTAAAAATATCACCCCTAGCACCAAAGTCAAAAGTCTCGGAGTCATCTTCGACTCCTACATGACAATGGATGCACAAATAGGGTCAGTAGTCAGCGGATCCCATCATCTGCTGCGCCTACTACGCCGACTTACCCCCTTTATCCCTAAAAAGGACATTGCAGTCGTGGTGGGAACAACCATCAATTCCAGACTGGACTATGCAAATGCCCTTTATTTAGGACTTCCCAAATACCAAATCACTCGTCTGCAAGTCGTTCAAAATACGGCTGCTCGATTAGTGACTGTAAAAAAACCATGGGAGTCAATCTCCTTTTTGCTTAGATCTCTTCACTGGCTACCAGTGAAAGACAGAATCACTTTTAAGGCACTCTGCCTAACACACAAGTGTATTCAAGGAAACGCTCCCCAATATCTATGCAAAAAAATAAAAACCCATAACCCAAATCGCATTCTGCGATCAACAAATCAAAACCTACTGGAAATACCCAAGGCAAGATACAAATCCAGGAGATTGGAGATTTGCTGTCCAAGGACCTCGACTGTGGAATGCACTACCAACCACTATCCGACTGGAGTCTGACCACTTGGCCTTCAGGAGAATGATTAAAACTCATCTCTTCTGAGGTAAAGGGTTTCCTTACAGAAGGAATGGAAACAGCGCCCAGAGGCGATTCATTTCCCAATTTTTGCGCTTTATACGTTTTTCACTCACTCGCTAAAAAAAAGCCTGTAAAGTGCCTGAAAGAAGCCTCATCTGCAATCCCAACATGAAAGTCTGAGTGCTTTCACACTGAGGCCCTGCGCTGGCAGGGCGTCAAAAAATGTCCTGCAAGCAGCTTCTTTGCATCGCTTTAGGAGCAGTGAATACACCGCTCCTTAAACGCCCCTTCCCATTGAAATCAATGGGAAGCGCCTGCAAGGCACCTTGGCAGCAACGCTATGTGGGCGGCGCTTTACCAGCGTTTTTCGGGCACTGGCAGTGTGAAAGGGCTCTAACTCTGAGCATTCACAACCAACCTGGACACTAAAAGGCAGGGACGTACCTGCAATGAACATGAACCTCTGAGTTATGGTTCCGAAGATACGGGACTTCTTGTGCAGCCGGTCAGTAGCTAAATACAGAGCGACCAGTTTAAATACAAGCTGGCACACTCTGTTTGCAACAGATTGAGAGGATGAGCTCATAGTGCCTCTAAATACTGGTCAGAAGCACTGAGCTCCATGGACAGCTTGGAGCCTTGGACTAATGGTAAAGCACCATTGGCCCCAGCTGTCCAATTAAAATACTGCAGTGGAGGCTGTCCTCTCACTGCAGTGTCATAGAAGGGGGCATGTGTGTAAAAGACACATTCTCCCTTCCAGACCAGCCCTCTTAAAGGAACACTAAAGGTACAATTTTTTTTTTTTTAAATAACATACATGTTATACTTACCTCCGCTGTGCAGATCATTTTGCACAGAGTGACCTGGATCCGTGTCTTCTGGGGTCCCTCGGCGGCTGTCTCGGCTCCTCCTCGCAAAAGCTTTCCACGTTCATGCGAGCTCCCTCGCATGGTGGAAAGCTTTTACGAGCACGCTCCCGTTATACAGCAGCGGCCATAGCCACTGACTGTATCACTCGGCCCCGCCCCCCCACGCGCCGCGTCATTCGCTGTGATTGACAGCAGCGCCAGCCAATGGCTGCGCTGCTATCAATCCGCCCAGCCTAGCCAATCAACGGCCAGGCTGGGAACCGAGCAAGATGACAAGCACGCGCCCGGGACTTTCGAAAGGTGAGGTAAGTCAGATAGGGTGCATTAAGGTAAAAAAACTTTTACCTTTACAACCCCTTTAACTACAAGGAAAAAACATGGGTGCATTGCTCCAAATTACATCGCAAGGACGTCATTGTTTTCGACGTGAACGTAAATGGCGTCCAGCCCCATTCACGGACGACTTACGCAAACGACGTAAAATTTTCAAAATTATATGCGGGAACGCCATACTTAACATTGAGTACGCCACCAGATAGCAGCTTTAACTATACGCCGGATAAAAGCCGAATGGAAACGACGTAAAAAAATGCGACGGCCGCATGTACGTTCGTGGATCATCGGAAATAGCTAATTTGCATACTCGATGCTGATTACGACGGGAACGCCACCTAGCGGACGTCGAAAAATTGCATCTGAGATCCGAAGGCGTACGAAGACGTACGCCTGTCGGATCTAACCCAGATGCCGTCGTATCTTGTTTTGAGGATTCAAAACAAAGATACGACGCGGGAATTTTGAAATTACGCCGGCGTATCAATAGATATGTCGGCGTACTTTCTTTGTGGATCTACCCCTTAATATATATATTAGCAGACACCCTAGGAAATAAAATTATGTTTTTTGCAACGTTTTCTGTTTCTGATATTGCGCTGCAATTTTTCAAATGCGATTTTTGGGGAAAGAAACTGTTTCATGGAAAAAAAAAACCACTAAAGTTAGCCTGATTTTTTTGTAAATGCGAAAGATGATGTCACGCCGTGTAAATAGTGTGGAATGGCACTAAACTTCACGCTTAATTTTTTTTTTACAGGTTACATGTTTAGAGTTACAAAGGAGGTCACGTGCTAGAATTAATTTTCTCGCTCTAATGTTCGTGGCGTATGTAACCAACCCAGAGGCGATTCAGTTTGCATGTGTTGCGCTATATAAGTTTCTCACTCACTGTGTGTATCTGGCTCTCATACTAGCCAGTGCCTCACCAGTCACTGACCTGACCTGACCGCTCTAAGGGGGGGGGGGGGTGCCAGGAGAGCTGTAAATACCCCAAAAAAAATTTAATAGTGGGATTAAGGAGTGGATGTGACCTCAGTGGAACTGCTTCTTTTTCTTATTTTATTTTTTTTTCGTATTAAAGTAGCGGTTTTCTATACCTTACTTTTGGCAGCATGGAACTTGTAACACTACCCTGTGTAAACAAAATAATGGTCATCTACCAATCTCCTATTCCCCAAAATTAAGACCCATACAGCTTTAAGAAGAGACCTCTGCACTACTTTTCATTGCTTTAAAGGGGCAGATTGTTTTTGAAAATTTGTCTTTGGTGTTACTGTCATTGTTTTTTCCTCTCGTATATACTGAGTGCTTCTTTGCTAGTAAACCAGAAGAAGCTGCATGGATCAGCAGCATCTGTCAGCTGGATGCATGGTTCTCATGGAGGGCTGTGAGCGACTTTACTGATTAACAAAGCACTTCCTGGATGAGCGTGGCAGGTTTCCATATTAACAACGGGTTTCAGGGGCTTGTCCCCACTTTCTCTAATCTCTTAAAGAGACATATTCTTCATGGGCTAGTACAGAGGTATTAATAAAGAGACCAAACAACAATTTGATACAACATTTTTTTATTTAGCTTTGGTAAAATTGGCCACGGTGTCATCCATAAAATGTGGGGGTGGGGTTACAAAAAATTCTCAATAAATAAATTAAATTACAAAAGGCCATCTTGGCTAAACTTAAAACTTTAAAATCAAATTAATTGCTGTCCATCCAGCAAAAGCTGGACGACTACTCCCCCAATACGGACGACAACATGACTTATTATGACAAACATGACAGGGAAGGGTGAGCGGGCGGGCGTCGCTGCTCGTCAGGCGATGTGACTGAGCAAATCGCCTCAGCCGCTCCCCTATATAGGCTCGCCCAGCGCGGGCAATGCCTCACGCGAACGGACCTATCAGGGAAGGGGGCTGCCGCAACTCACCAATCAGATGCTGTTACTACCCCCGGAGCGCGGCAGCCCACTTCTCCCTCTGCGCTATCCCATGCAGGTTCAGCATACTGCTGTAACCTCTCATGGGCTAGTACAGAGGTATTAATAAAGAGACCAAACAACAATTTGATACAACATTTTTTTATTTAGCTTTGGTAAAATTGGCCACGGTGTCATCCATAAAATGTGGGGGTGGGGTTACAAAAAATTCTCAATAAATAAATTAAATTACAAAAGGCCATCTTGGCTAAACTTAAAACTTTAAAATCAAATTAATTGCTGTCCATCCAGCAAAAGCTGGACGACTACTCCCCACCGGCCGAGGCCAACCGCGAAGCTGTTGGCCGAGGCCCCCCCACCACCGTGGCTGATTCGACCATGTTCTGGATACCCATATTAAAAATGTCCAGGCCTATGCCTGACAGATGAATCTGGTCTTCCCGAAACAACCCGGGCAAAAAACCCTCTAACTCGAAATGGCGGAAGGAAGAGCCACCAATTGAAGGCATAAAACCATGGATTGTCCTATTAAGGCGTCTACGGATCCTATCTATGTAAAAAAGGGTGCCATGCGGTGACCATAACAGCCTGGGAACCATCTCAGAATATGCTAACACAGTCCCCGGGAACATTAGGGCTATGGAATGGAGATCCCTTTTCATCTCACATAACAAGTCCCATGTGTTAAACTTACCCAAGTCATTCGCCCCTGCGTGGATAACTATCACTTGGGGTTGGGGCCAGATAGAGGACAAATAAACTAGGTGGTCTTTCACATTGCGCCACCGCATACCTCTAACACCTGACCATAAAATTAGAAATAAATCGGGATCCAGTCCCAAGTTTGCAGAGTATGATCTGGATCCAGAGTGCTTGTAAGCCCAGAACACGTAGGAGTGACCTATGACCCAAGCGATTTTCCTGGACAAATCTGAAAAGAAAATCATAGTTAGAAGACTGGGACGGACATATAACTTATATCTATTGCTGCCCCACCTTCCCACCTTCTTAACCCTACTCTCCGAAAAACCTAGGGAATCAGCTGTGGTGGCCGCCCCAATTCTGAAAGAATGGGAAGAAAAATGATACCCAGCTAAGTTCAAACGCTTCAAACAGGAGGCCAGCACAGCTGAAAACTGATACCTTGTTAACGATGACAAGTCTTTGTGGATGAAAAAGGAATCGATACCAAATGGTCTGACCGAAAGATAATTACGAACATGAAACACAGGACAAATAGCCTCATTAGGAGATCTAGATAGGGAAAACCACTGACCAACCTGAGAGGACTTGGACCTGGACAAAAAAAGGCGAATCGAACCGTCGTCAAACTGGACATGAGAAAAACGAAGAAATGAAAAAGAATTTCTGTTTGCTGCTGTGAACTCGCCTAACCTGAGGGCTCCAAAGAATGCGATAGAAAAAGCGGCCTTGAAAAGAAAAGACTCGAAACTAGATGAGCAGACATCTTGGAGAATCCCCAGAAGGTCGATCAAAAGGGGAATAGATATGGGACGCCTATTATCTGTTGAGGGCCTAGACCTCTTAAGGCCTTTCAGAACTTGGGTGACCTGAAAGAAAGAAGTAAGAGGAGGAAGGCCTGCAAACTTAAGGAAAAACGAAACTCCCGCCAATATTTTACCTATGGAAGCCGGAGAAAGATTAGCTTGAATGAGAAAGGACAAAAAAGACAAAGCCACGTAAGAAGATACAGATAATGGATCCAAACCCAATGGTTGACAGAACGAGCACCATTTGTGCCATGAAAGCCTATAATCCCTCCAGGTGTTTTCTGCTACTGAAGCCTTGAGATTCCGGAATATTATTCCCAAATTAAGCCCCAGAGGAAGTCTGGGCAAGGGGTGCCACGTTGATCCGCTGATGGCGCCAACTCTCGGAATCTCTTGAACTGTGAACGAGATAAAGAATCTGCTATGTTATTTTCTTTACCTGCAATATGCTCAGCTCTCAACCATATGTTACAGTTCATACAATGTAGTACAAGGAAACGTAATAACTTCAGAACGGGATCAGACTTAGAGGACAGAGTATTGATGGCAAAAAAGACACCTTTATTATCTGTATGAACTAAAATTCTACGATTCCTAAAGATGTCTTCCCAAACAACCACCGACACTATCACTGGAAAAAGTTCTAACAAAACTAGATTTTGAAGTATATCCTTCTGGAGCCAATCAGAGTGCCAGGACTGGGCGCACCAGCGCCCATTCAAGAAAGCCCCGAACCCAGAAGAGCCAGCTGCATCAGTGAAGAACTCCATCTGTGAACTATTAATAAAGTCTATTTGCCAGGCCGAGGAGCCATTGAACTCATTTAAAAAAGCATCCCATATTCTTAGATCATCCTTGATGCTTTTTGAAATCCGGAAATGAGCGTAAGGGTTCACCATACCCTTTATGGCTAAAGAGAACCTGCGCGAAAAAACCCTCGCCATAGGGATGACTCTGGCCGCAAAAGCAAAAAGCCCCAGCAAAGACTGTGCCTCCTTTAAGCACACCTTCTTCCTTACAAGAAAGGTTGCAATCATTGACTTCATCTTTTGTATCTTCTGCTGTGGCAACCTGAATTCCATTCGTTCAGAGTCAACAGTAATACCCAAAAATTCGATAACCGTAGTGGGAAAAACTGTCTTCTCATGTGCCAATGGCACTCCAAAGTCATGACAAACGTCAAAGAAAACCTGTAAAGATTCCATACACACTGATGACCCCCGGGGACCTAAAAACAAGAAGTCATCTAGATAATGTAGGATGAGGCCCTGAGGGATAATGACCGACACGACCCAGTGTAAAAAGGAGGAAAAGGCCTCGAAATAAAAGCATGACAGTGAAAACCCCATTGGCATACATTTGTCGAAATAATATTGATTCAAAAATTGAAACCCCAATGAATTGAAACCTTGTGGGTGCACGGGAAGAAGGCGGAAAGCCGACTTAATATCGGCCTTCGCTAGCACAGCCCCTTGTCCTGCCTGTCTCAAAAGACACAGAGCCTCATCAAATGAGGCGTAGCAGACCGGGGCCTCCACAGAGGCAACTTCGTCATTGAGTGACGAATGCGGAGGATAAGATAGGTGGTGGATCAGTCTGAACGCCCCTTCCTCCTTTTTGGGTACAATGCCTAACGGGGACAACCGAAAATTAGAGAATGGCGGGTCATTAAAGGGACCAGCAACCCTACCCTCAGACAATTCTTTGAAATTTTTTTCAATTACTATGTTAGAGTGCATGGATACGGATACTAAATCGCGCTCGAGCCAGGGGCGCATTTTTGCCAGGCTCACTGGAGTCGGGGCCTTTCCCATGTGTGTCCTTGGGTCCTGTATGAGAGGAACTTGCGGCAGCTTTACGAAAACATCTGCTCGCCGCGTGAGTACCACCACAATAAGAACACTCATGTCTGTATCTACAATTTAATAAGAATTTACATTGACCCTCATTAAATGCAAAGCATACACCCTTCCGAACCGGACTCTGAGCATTAGGCGAGGGACGAGGGGTGAACTGGGGCCTTGGTGGCAGCATAAGGTTCAACCATAAACCCACGTCTTTAGCCCCCCAGTGCAACGAGGGGTGAACAGCCAATTTTTGACGAAAATTCTCGTCATAGGAGAACCATGCGGAGCCGCCAAAGTGGCGAAAGGCCTCCGCAATGATATCCAGGTGTTGGAATAAACCTGAACACTTCCCAGGGAAACGCTCGCCCATAACTGCTGCATAAATACAGAATGCTTGCAGCCAGTTTTGGAAGGTCTTGGGTACCGCTCTCCTTCTATCCTCCTCCGTTCTTTCGCTGGACTGTCTGTCAGACTTAGCCAAGAATTCCTTGGAAGACGGCAATAATGATAACATGTCCAGATATTCACCCCTCCAAATTTTTTCTTTGACTGATTTTGACAGATGAAAACCCAGCGGGGATAAACTGCAAGGGAGGGGTTCCTTAAAGGATGACTCGCTGACCATAGCAGCAGAAGCTCTGAGGGGTAACGTATTATGTATAGAGGGACATCTCACATTTGATTTGACAGTAGCATCTTTATCCAGCAGAGAGGGATTACCAGCCTCATGCCACACCACACCAATCTCCTCCATGTCAAGAACATTATCGCTATTTCCAGCACCAGCCTCCTGTGCACTCTGACTTGTTGTGCATGTCTGAGTACTCAGACTCTCACCTGGTTGTAAATACATATTGACATTTTGTGAAACAACATCCGCACCATGACTATGTGCCCCCTTGAACTGCTGCACAATGACAGATAAAGACTCAATCAGACTGGAAAATGTAGACAACTGGTTAACATTTCTGTACACAACTTCAGGTAAAACATGCTCACCCAAGTCCCCAGGAGGGGGGGAAGAGGCAGCGCTGCTCCCTTGCTGGCAAGAAGCACTTCTTGTTGCTGCTCCCTCAGCTTGAGGAGCTAAATTGTTGGTTTTAAATTTCTTCTTTCTCCCAGGCTGTTTCCTGGGGGCGCCCTCGTTCGTTGCTGGTACTGCAGCTGGGCTGGGAACGGACGAGGCAGAGCCACCCTCCTCTGACAGGCATCGCCTCAACCACTCCTCCCCTCCCCTGCTCTCAGCCTTTTCAAGGAGTCTGCATAGAAGCTCCTCACGGCTGTCCGGAATCCCGCGCTTCATCCTGAGAGAGAG
Organism: Rana temporaria; assembly: GCF_905171775.1. Lineage (NCBI taxonomy): Eukaryota > Metazoa > Chordata > Amphibia > Anura > Ranidae > Rana > Rana temporaria. The sequence continues at coordinate 111,798,192 of NC_053500.1, forward strand.
AGGGAGAGGCGGGCGTCGCTGCTCGTCAGGAGACGTGACTGAGCGAATCGCCTCAGCCGCTCCCCTATATAGGCTCGCCCAGCGCGGGCAATGCCTCACGCGAACGGACCTATCAGGGAAGGGGGCTGCCGCAACTCACCAATCAGATGCTGTTACTACCCCCGGAGCGCGGCAGCCCACTTCTCCCTCTGCGCTATCCCATGCAGGTTCAGCATACTGCTGTAACCTCTCATAATGAGACTCATTGCACTAGTCTATGCGCTTCCCTCATTCCCTTCTCTCTAATATGTCACCTATACATAATAAAGAGTACCATATAGTACACAAACTTCAATTATATTAGCTAAACCCGCATTCAAGCATTCTATCTACATTTGTTGCTACTATTTTCACACTAGCAGTGTGCTCTAAAGATACTGAGAGCAAAAAAAAAAGAATCTGACAGAATTTGCAACTCTTGCCTGCTATATTCAAAAAATGAACAGAAAAAAGTTAATGTAGCTGAAGTCAGGCATTAATAAAATAAAAAATGGAGTGGATATTGATTTATGATGTAGCGGTGATTAAGAATTCCCAAGATGAGTTCAGTGATACTAGTTTAGTTTACTAGTGTACTAATGGATTTTGGTAAAATAGCTCTATAAATTAAATTATTATGTTTTATATTTGTATAATAATATCTAATATATCAATTATAAAGCGCAGCAAGTAAAGCTAGAATTTAAAAAAATTATAATAAAGTGCAGCGGGAAAGACTAGAATTTATAGAAGAAATGTGTCTTATATGCTCTACAACCTTTATTGTAGGAGGAAACACACAATAATTATCCTTTACATCACTGGATGCCCCCATAGTGCAGTCGGTATATGGAAAAGGTCACAGTAATTATAAAGGGAATGCCAGAGCAGAGGGAGGGTAACATATGGATTTTTTTTTTCATTTGCTACCCTTGCAATTCTGTTGTGAATACAATATATGCATCTCATGATGTGATAGCTCTAATTTATTTTGCTATTTCTGTACTTTTAACAGCAAACACAAGTCATTTATTAAAATAGCTATGAAGAACAAAGTATTTTTGTTTTGCAAGCAATCTCTTGTGTTTGTAATTAAAGATAGTATATTTTTGTCTTGTACATACTTTCTTCATTATTTTACTGTTTACATTTGTTTTATTTACTTTTTTAAGATGAGTACAAATTAAATAATATATTTAAATAGGCTGTATTACATTATATCCAACCAGTAAGTGGACCTTTACGTTTGTTTTAATATTCTCTCTACTTTCTGTTAAAATCATGGTTACAGAATTCAATAGGTAAAGCTTGAAATCACCCTTACAAGTGAATGACCAATTACAGGTACTCATCCCTCTCGGAGACAAAGTACATATACTGTATACAAGCAGTATAAAATTGTCTAAACTTAAAGTAAACTCATGGACAACCATAATAGTTTAATAGTAAATCATTCTTTATATTTTTTGCAGCACAGCAACAGTCTGAAAATGAATGGCAACAAAACAGCTTTGGGTTACATTAGCTAGGTGGTAGAGAAAAACCTGAGGGAGAAGAGAAACATTGGAATACTAGTCAGTACCAGTTTTCAAAAGTGTATTTGCTTTGGAAGAATAAATCATCTTTAACATTGCGTGTCCTACGTGTGTGGATGTTGCTGCATTTATTGGAATAGTTTCTACATTTTAGAATGGGGTGCCTTGAGATTGCCTTTGGGTGCCTTGAGATTTTAGTGGGTGCCTTGACATTGTCCATAATTGTAACGTGTGCCTTAAATGAAAAAAGTTTGAGAAATATTGGCTTAGACCAGTAAACCTTGAAGGACTACCCATTTAATACTTTTTGCGCAATAGTTCTCCAGACTAGATTTAGATTAAAGGGAATTTTTTTTTCTAAGGACCCTTTTTAAAATATTACAAGCCAATAATATAACTGTTTTAAACTACTTGCAATCACGGAGACCATGGTAACTGTCAATCTGTTAGCATGCAAGGAGATATAGTTGTCAAGCTCATTTTCTCTTGACCCTTCATGTGCACAGACTTATAGTAACTTGTATCTCCAGTATTCAACACAAAGAAGCCCTTACGCATCCCAACCTGGCCTAATGCAATTTCCTTTAACAGATGATTTCCTGTCATTTTGAGAAAGTGTGGTATGGACATATTACCAAAGGATTAATTTCTCAGGAAGGATGCAGAATGTGATGTAAGAGACCCTCTGTGTATCCTAAATATTGGTTGAATAAGATAGATGGACCTATCAAAACACATTGTTTAAGGGGTAAAAAAACTGACAAAAATAAAGTAAAAATTTTAACTAAATGGATGAACCAGTCAAAAAAGCAGGAATTAATGTGAGATATAGCACAAGTAAATGGGAAAGAGAACATTGCACTGGTTAAAAATAAAAATGAGAATGTCTGTTATAACGAAACGTGGCTGAGGAGGTACGTGTTGATGTCATCTCGTCGAGGAGGACGGGAGCTTTGTACAGTAGCCGGCCAGGCTTTGATTTACATGCAACTTTTATAGTTTTTTCTGTAAGTGTAAACTCTTTTTACTTACCATATATACTCAAGTATAAGCCGAGTTTTTCAGCAAACATTTTTTGTGCTGAAAATGGGTGTAGATCCCCTGGACCCCAAACTTGGCACACATATAGCCACACTCTTCCCCTACAAGTGTGCAAAGTTTGTTGTCCGGGGGACCTACGGCCGGGGAGCATCGATTTTTCAAAGTTGGGCACCCCTTCCACAGACTCCTATGTTAAACGGTCATTTCTCTGGTAAATTTGGGGACCCGGTACTGGCCGGCTATAGGTCCCCTGGACCCCAAACCTGGCACACATGTAGCCCCACTCTTCCTATACAAGTTTGCTGTCTGAGAGATCTACAGCGGGGGAGCACCGATTTTTCAAAGCCGGGCACCCCTTCTATATACTTCCATGTTAAACGTAAGTCTAGTCATGGGCACAGTGAGGCATGAGCACAGTGAGGCATGGGCACAGTGAGGCATGGACACAGTGAGGCATGCACATGGGCACAGTGAGGCAAAGTTAGGCACAGTGAGGCATGCAGATGGACACCCTAGGCTGTTACTCGAGTCAATACGTTTTCCCATTTTTTGTGGTAAAATTAGGTGCCTCGGCTTATATTCGGGTCGACTTATACTCGAGTATATACGGTAATTAAATTAGTCCGTATGTTGTTACACTATGGTCTACTATCTTTCTTTGGGGTAATATAATAATTCCCACGAGATCCACGGAGTACACGGATCACGGCCTTCAATTAGCAGATATCTGTCAGTGCTTGTTTGCCTTCATTACTTGCCGTCTAGTAAGGAGATATCCCATACGGTGGTGGTGCACATTGCGGTGAATTACTGGGTGCCTCTTGATGGTCATCTGTTCGGGGCATTTTTGCACTAATTACCTGCCGTTTGGTAAGGAGGCTCTTCATGTGGTGGCGGTACACTTGTGTGAGGTTGATTCACTGAGTGTTAGTTGATGCAGTCTATTTAATTTTTCATACTGTAAGTGCATTGGTCCTATCGTATGGTCATTAGATTTGACAGGATTACGCTATGATATTTTTTTTTCTTTTTTGGGTTAATCACTGATCACTTGCGGAGTCAACTATATACCCACCTGGAGAACTTTGTCATTATTGGAGAATTAGTGTCATCTCACAAATTAAAGGCCTGGGCTGGGTTATAGCCACCTGCTTTAGTGGCTTACCATCTGGTAAGCATTTCTTTCATCAGGTTTTGATTGAAATTCTAGAACTATATTTGTGTCACATTGCATTTGGTTCACCTGTGCATAACTTTGGGACTTTATACAATTTATCATCTTTTTTATTTTTATTTTTGGACTGTATTCAGCGCAATTTTCTCTTTCGCATTGGAAGTTTACACTGTAGAATTAAAGTGGAAGTAAACTCCTTTGGTTAATTTTTACCTATAGGTAAGCCTATGATAAGATATTTACTTGTGAAGCCGCCAGTGAAGTTACCGACACATACACTCTGAACGGCATTCCTGTTCTGTTCCCTCAGAGTCCTGTGCCGTGAAAAGTAACTTTTGCACGCATGCACACGAGTGATGTCATCACAGATCATCCATTCAAAGGATTGGAGCCTGCGAACCCGGAATAAAAACCGGGTGAAGATGGAGGCCCTGGCAGCGGTGATGGCGTGCCACTGGAGGGTTTTGTTTTAAGGTAAGTATCACATAATGTGCTAGTATGTGATGCATACTAGCACCTTATAACATTGCCTTTCAGGAGGATTTTTTTTTTTGTTGATTGTTTACTACCGCTTTAAGTAATGTCACCCACAGAACGAATGAAATTTAGAAGGGAGTCTTTTGCGCATCCAGTAATTTTGTCACCGGCTGGGGTTTTGATAATGCATTGCTTTTTCTTTACAGAATCACTGCCCCTGTTTTTAAGATCTGAGTCTTACAGGATTTTAACAAGCACTTTTTTCAGATATTCATTTTATTGAACCCCTGGCTAAAGTTAGCGTTGGATGGATTACTATAGTGTGGAATCTTCTTGGCTAAATGTTTGAGCTGTACAGGATTATTGATGATTATGCGTATGTATAGCTATTTTATATTGTATCACTGGACTATGGAGTCAGTTATTTATTGCCAAGGCAAGTGCTGACTGATATTGTTTCCTATACCAAACCACCAATACTCTTCAGGTACTCAAAGGTCTCCACCCTTCTTCAAGGCTATAAAATAGACATAAAAACATATCCAATCTTTTTTGTGTATTCACACTGTGTTACATTAAGTTTAATTAAGTTGTGGATGGCTTTGTAAGTAGTTAGTATTTGAAATTTAAATTTGTTGGGTGAGCGGAAGCCAATGGAGGGATTGACAGAGTAGTAGCAGACACCAAGCGATAGGTAAGGTGGATGAGTCTGGCAGCAGCATTCATGATGGTGTAGACGAAAGATAGTAGCTGCACACTGGAAGGAGACGTTTTCTTGTTTACAAGCACCAGGGCTGTGGAGTCGGAGTCGAGGAGTCGGAGTCGGGGAAAATTTTGGGTACCTGGAGTCGGAGTCGGCAAACAATGCACCGACTCCGACTCCTACTAAATTTAAATTTAAAGTTTAAATGTCCCAATTCAAAAAAAAGTTATAATTAATGACTTCGTTACTGTAAGAATAAAGACCAATGCATGCAGTGCCTCACGTAACCGCAAAACGAACACGTTAAGTGACCGTGAAGAAGCATGCTTTTCATGTGCTTCACTATATGGCACACAACGCACAATTGGGAGCTGCAATACTTATACTTTCCATAGTGTTGTGTTCTGCTTTTACAGGGAACGCATGTTGGAGAACCAGTAAGTGTCCAAATAAAAAAATTCCAACAGGAGTTTTATAAAGCACTAAAAGAAGTTGAAAAGTATGATCGCTCATCAAAACTTACTGTTGAAGAAGCCATCCTTGTTTATCCAGAGATCGTTAGTGATGTGGCCAGAATAGTTACTGCAATGCCACCCACCCAAGTCAGTGTCGAAAGATTATTTTCAGCCCTAAAAATAATAAAGTCTGACTTAAAGCGGATGTGCCATGGGAAAAAAATATTAAAAGCCAGAAGGTACAAATACTGCAGCTGCTGACTTTTAATATTAGGACACTTACCTGTCCTGGAGTCCAGCGCCGATCGCAGCAGAGGACGAGCGATCGCTCGTCTCTCTGCTGCTCCCCCCGCCATCCACGCTGAGGGAACCAGGAAGTGAACCGCTGCGGCTTCACTGCCCAGTTCCCTACGGCGCATGCGCGAGTCGCGCTGCGCCTGCCGATTGGCTCACACGCTGTGTGCTGGGAGCCGAGTGTTCCCAGCACACAACGGGCGACAGACGGGAAGTCAGAAAAACCAGTCTTTTGCCCATAGCGTGTGGCCGGAAGTGGGTGCAAATACCTGTCTTTAGACAGGTATCTGCACCCCCCTCCCCCCTGAAAGGTGTCAAATGTGACACCGGAGGGGGGGAGGGTTCCGATCAGCGGGACTCCACTTTAGGGTGGAGAACCGCTTTAAGAGCCTCTATGAAAGAGGATCTGGCAGAGGCAATTCTCTTCCTTAGAACTCTACATTGAATTGATTTGCATTTGCTGAGCCTATAACTACATTTCAAGATTAATATAAACCATTTCTAGGTTTTACAGATTTTGTTTTTGGTTCATTATAGATAAGCTTTGTTTTTGTTCTAAAACAACCAAATAATGTGGTTTGTATTTTTGAACTGGTAAAGATCCTGTTCCTGATGTTTATGCCTGCTGCTACTATCCAGCCACTTGATTGATTAATACATTTTTTTTTATAAAACTTTGTTTTCATTGTGTTTGTCTTTTGCTTAAACTGTGCAATACAGTAGACTATTGGCTTCCCAGCCAGTAGTCCTGTGGTAGGTTGCGTTTCTTTCCCTCAAGGAATGTATAAAATACATTCGCATATTAATACAGAGGAGTCGGAGTCGGGGAGTCGGAGTCGGAAGTACATAAAACTGAGGAGTCGGAACATTTATCTACCGATTCCACAGCCCTGACAAGCACGGTATATCCATGTGAAACGTTAACTTTGGTTCTGTATTATCCTGTCAAGCAAACGTCTTGTTTCAGTGTGAGGCCACTTTCTTTCTTCTACACAATCCAGTTACGGGGGTGAGCCGGGGCGAGCACCTGGAAGGATATTTCACCTTGTTAGCTTGAGCGGTTCATGATGGATTGAAAGGGGGGGGGGATAGACTATGTAGAGGTAAGCCAATAAAAAGGGAGTTGCAGTAGTCAAGGTGAGAGATGACCAGGGAGTGAATTAAATGCTTTGTTGTGTCATTGGTTAAAAAGGATCGTATTTTGGAGATGTTGCAGATGTTGAGGCGGCAATATTTGGACAGTGTCCAGGACTACACATAGGACCTTGGCATATGGGTATGGGCTTATAGTTGTGCAATTGAGTTTGACAGAGAGATCAGGGGAAGGGGCACATGGGGGAGGAAAAATGTATAAAGCCTCGTACACATGACCGAGAAACTCGACGGGCTTAACACATCGAGTTCCTCGTCAAGTTCCTTGTCAGGCTGTCAAGGAACTCGACAAGCCAATTTTCTCCATTCCCGTCAAAGAAATAGAGAACATGCTCTCTTTTTGGCTCGTCGAGTTTCTCGACAGTTTCCTCAACGAAAATGTACACACGACCGGTTTCCTCGGCAAAAAAATATCTCCCAGCAAGTTTCTTGCTGGTTTTTGCCGAGAAACTCGGTTGTGTGTACGAGGCCTAAGTTTGGTTTTGGATAGATTGAGTTTGAGGAAGTGGTGTGACATCCAGACTGATATATCTGAATTAGTGATATGTGAGGAGATAGAGGGAGTGAGCTGAGGGGGTAGAGAATTTTATTTGGGTGTCATCAGCGTAGAGATGGTATTGGAAGCCATGGGAGGCTATCAGTTGACCCAGGGAGGAGGTGTAGATTGAAAATAGGAGAGGTCCAAGAACAGAACCTTGGGGGACCCCAACAGAGAAAGGAAGAGGAGAGGAGGAAGTAAACACTAACGGTATGGTTGGATAAGTAGGAAGAGAACCAGCAAAGAGTACAATCCTGGAGTGTTTTGAGGAGGAAGTGGTGGTTAACCGTATCAAAGGAAGCAGAAAGGTCCAGGAGTAGAAGTACAGAATAGTGTACAATTAGTAGATAATTTGTTAGTTTTAGGAGAGCAGCTTCTGTGCAGTGCTGAGAACGAAATCCAGACTCAAGGGAATCAAGAAAGCTATTCTCAGCAAAGTGGTCGCTCAGTCTGTTGTAGACCAGTCGTTCAAGGAGTTTAGATAAAAAGGGGAGCAAGAAGATGGTGCAAAGGTTGTTAAGATTGGATGGATCCAGTGAGGGCTTTTTTTTTTTTTTTTCAATCAAGTTTAAGTTTATTTTGAAAATATAAACAGTACAATCGAGTTCATACATCAAGGATAACATCACAATGCATTACAGGAAGATACATTTCGACATCACATATTCCTAACTATACTTAGGTAACAATCGAATAAACGATCTTTATTAAAAAATAAACAGATTTGGGAGAAATAAAAAGATCATGTGTCCACAAACCGTTATAACGGAAATATAGTATTTACCCTAAATTTTCCTATATAAGGTTCCCCTGAGAGATATTCAAGTGCAACGTAAAAGTTGATACTTGTGATACCATAACACATGTGATATTAGTCAATAAAATAGAGTTCATTCTTAAATGACCCTCATATAACCCCCTTACCTTAGTAAGAACCCAATCATTTCACTAAGAGTAGGACCCCACCTTCTGTCCTAATACTCCCACCGTCTTCTCTCTTTTTCCCCCTACTTACTTATTGTAGAGCAAATTCACTTTGTGAATTAGAAGTAGATCAATGAAAAAAAATTTAAATTGAGAAGATTAATATTATGACCGACAACTCGTTAATTCCGGATCAGTGTAATAACCTTACGATACCTTAAAGCATCACTAAACATTTAAAGTAACAAAATGTTTGAGGAATTGACACCATTTTTAAGATTAAGTCTATGGATCCCGATAACTCAAAAAAAAATATGGCAAGTCCGGAAATCTCAAAATACTCATGGCGACAAAAGGTTCAATCAGAATGGACTAAGTAAAAAATATAGGAATATAGAGGATTAAATCCTCAAACAACACTATTATGTAATGAATGTACTTTACGATAGCAAATAAAATAAAAAATAGAGTAAAGAACTCCAATCATAAGAAAAAGATATAGAAAACCAAAAAAGGAAAAATAGAATGGAAATTTAGAAAAGAGAGAGATAAGAAAAGGGAGCCTACCTGCCAATTCCACATCACAAAAAGCAGTAAATCGTCTTATGAAACTATAAGTTGTTTATGATACCCATGTATTGTAACCATGGTCCCCAAATTTCATTGAACTGGTCTTCAGAATCTAACATCAAGCCTATCCTCTTCTCTTGCTCCATTATCCAAGTCACCTTTCTCTTCATATACAATATCGAAACAGACGTCCTTTTCCAGGCAGCAGCTATAGAAATTCGAGCTCCTACAAGTATAAACAATATCAATTTCCTGGTAGACTTGTGAGCTTGCGGTATAAGTCCATTTAACAAAGCAATCGATGGAGATTGATGAATATTACAACCAGTTATCCTTCTAATAATGTGAAAGACCATATTCCAGAATTTACGTATTTTCGGGCACTCCCACCATATATGAATCATAGAACCAACCCCACCACATCCTCTAAAACATAGAGGAGATTGAGAAGGATAAATATTTGCTAATCTCAAGGGCACTAAGTACCATCTAGTGAAAATCTTTAAATTTGCTTCTATAAGTGACACATTAGTAATCCCTTTTATAGATCTTTCAAAATTAGAATACCAGTCCTTTATATCCCAATCAATCTGAAGATCCCTCTCCCAGGCTATCATATGTGGTAATTTTTGACTATTATCAGCTAGTGATCTATAAATAAGAGAAATCCCCCCTCTTCTTCCTATGGCTTGGTCACATCTAATTTCATAAGCTGTCATAGAGCCCGAAACGGCTTCATCCAACCAAAGCTTTGTAGCATACTTATAAATATGAGAAAATCCCGTTGTTTCAGAGTGAGGAAGACCTAGGTTTTTCACAAAATATTGTTCGGTATGGGGACCTGAATGAGAAAAGAAACGTCCAATGCGGTACACCCCCTTGTCAAGCCACCATTTGAAGGATTCCCCTTCTAACTTAGAGATGAAGTCAGGTTCTCTAAATAGATTGGCTAAAGGATGACCCTTGGTAATCAAAGAAGGATCTTTTTTAAGGGAGTCCCATAGTACCATGGCTTGAGAGAGAGCTGGTGACATAATAGGAGGTCTACTTTTGGGAGTAACCCACAATAAATCTTCTAATGTGTAAGAGGGAGTAGCCTGTTCCTCCAAACATACCCAATCTGGTCTATCCCCTCGGACGTATACATCCGAAAGTTGAGCCAATCTAGCGGCCTTGTAATACCACATTAAATTTGGAAGGCCGAAACCACCCTGTTCAGGCAGATTAAAAAGAGATCGCGAAGAAACACGCGGATTCTTCTTCTTCCAAACAAATTTTGTAATTTTGCTCTGGAAGGCTTTCAAATGGTTTGTCTTTATTGGTATAGGGAGTGAACGAAACAGGTATAAGATCCTAGGTAGGAGAGTCATTTTAATGGAACTTATCCGTCCTATCCAACCTATGTTATGTGTATTCCACTCTTCTAGATCAGTTTCAAGTTTTTTGTACATGGGAGGGTAATTGGCCTGATAAAGATCTTCGAATTTCGAAGTCAAATTAATACCTAAATATTTAATGGACGATGTATTCCAGCAAAAAGCATAATTTTTCCGAATGAGGGAAACTATAGAATCAGAGAGTGACACATTAAGGGCCCTGGATTTAGCAATGTTGACTGTAAGACCTGAAACTTCAGAGAAGTCATCTAATAGTTTATATATAGCAGGTAAAGAAGAGCCTGGGGAGGTGACAAACAACAGAAGATCATCTGCGAATAAAGCGCATTTATGTTCCTTCCGGTTACAGTTAATCCCCTTGATATTCGGGTCATTCCTGAGTGCTATAGCTAGGGACTCTATTACAACAGCGAACAACAGAGGGGATAGGGGACAGCCCTGGCGAGTACCCCTTTTAATTTTGATAGTCTCCGAAAATAATCCCAGCAGTCGGATCTTGGCCTCAGGCGAAGAATATAGAGCAGCTAGAAAACCCAAAGTCCTGGGACCAAAACCCCACCTTTGCAAAATCAAGAACATATACGACCAGGAAACCGAATCAAAAGCTTTCTGTAAATCTATTGACAAAAGCATACCTTCCTGTTTGTCTTTCCTAATCCAGCCAGTTTGCAATATTGAAATTAAGTCCACCGCCCTCCTGATCTGATCCGGGGCTTGTCTATTAGGAATAAAACCTACCTGATCTTTATGTATATATAGACCTATGAAGTTCGAGAGTCTATTAGCCATTATTTTAGTCATTATTTTTAGGTCATTGTTAATCAAAGATATTGGTCTATAATTCTCAACTAAGCTGGGATCTTTGTCAGGTTTAGGGATTACAGAAATGTATGCCATATTAAGTTCACTGCCTATTGGATTACCTTCGGACAAACCATTGAAAAACCGTGCAAGATAGGGTGCTAAGAGGATCGAAAACTTCTTGTAATAAGGAGACGAAAATCCATCAGGGCCTGGTGCTTTGTTAGTCTTCAACCCTTTAATAACCCCTATAATTTCCTCAACCGTTATAGGAGCTTCCATTTCGCTACTATGTAAATCCGATAATTTTGGGAGATCTAGGCCGTCAAGGAATTCTGCAATTCTGCTAGAGTCACAACCACCATCGGAATGATAAAGCCTCGAGTAAAAATTTTGAAAGGACTCCATCACCTTTTGAGGGTTTAGAGTAAGGGAGCCATCGTTATGTTTAATCTTAGGAATGATCCTAGATCTAAACCTGGGAGAAAGTTTATTGGCCAACATCGGGCCAATTCTATCTCTCAATTGATAGAATTTAGTCCCGGACCACTTAATGGCTTCATCCGCTCTAACCGTAAGTGCAAGATTAAGAGCAGTTCTGGCTGCGTCTAAAGCAGAAGTAGGAAAACCGATAGGGTCCCTTTTATGTTGCGAGATTAAAGTATTAAATTCACGTTCTAGCTTCTCTATTTCCATTTTTTTCATCCTTTTTTGTCTGGCCGCTATCTGTATTAGTTTGCCCCTGATCGTTACCTTGTGAGCTGCCCACAATATTTCTGGGGAGATCTCGTTAGTATCATTAACCTCAAAGTAATCTTTTATGGCCTGTTCAATTTCATTAGCTATATTGGGGTTTTTCAAAAGTGATTGAGAAATGAGAAACCTTCTGCTTAGCGTGTACCCTTTTCAATGTCAATACGACCATGGAATGATCAGACCATGGGACATCTATTATAGATGAACGTATAGCGATAGGGATATAATGAGTAGATAAAAAGATATGATCTATCCGCGAAAACGACCGGTGGGGATTAGAGTAGTGCGTATAATCTTTCGCTGACGGATTTAGTTCCCTCCATATATCCGACAATCCGGATTGGTGAATTAAGCGAGCTATTTGTGTGCTGGCCTTGGTTGGTCTGATCAATTTAGTCTTTGATGGACCAGATTTATCTAGCCCTGTATCAAAGGCCAAATTGGAATCACCACCCATAATTATGATTCCCTCCATTAAAGACTGAAGTGTCCCAAACAAATTGTCAAAAAAAGATTTTTGTCCCTTGTTTGGGGCATAGTAGGAAATGAAAGTGTATAAGTTTCCATCAATCGTGCCCTTAACCAGGACAAACCTGCCTTCCGGATCAACATACTCTTTAGACAAGGTAAAATTGCAGTGTTTGGAGAACAATACAGCTACACCTTTGGTTTTATTTTCAGCTTTGGATAAATAAAATGTAGGGAAGTTTTCATGTAAGAACGAGGGGGTGTACCGCCTTGGAAAGTGAGTTTCTTGAAGAAGTACTACATCAACATGAATGGTCTTATAGTATTGCAATGCTTTTCTCCTTTTGATTGGAGAGTTCAACCCCTGTGTGTTATGAGAAATAACACTAAGGGAAGATGGAGAACTAACTGAACCAGCCATGTATTAAAATAGTATGGATCCCAAGCATTGAGTCTAACAGGGGTGTGATGGTTTCATAATCAAGACCGTAAGAGAAATAAGTATTTGATGAGCCATAAAACCGCATCATTAACCTCATCCCAATATGAGCATAAATTGGCAGGTAGGCTATAGAGGAAGAAAGATCAAGGAAAACAGAAAAGGTCAAAGGAAAAGAATATAAAAATAAATTTATCAGGATTAACCAGAACATTATAGGGCCTAACGATGGCCCTGAGTAAAGGGAAGGCAATGTCCCCCTCCCTTCACTCAAAAACAGAAATTTAGAATAGCCCATAAAGAGGGCTACAAACTCACACCCCAGGACGACCAAACGTCAATCTAAGGAGTGAGTTGAGGCCTAGCGACTCACCACTGACCTGCTATTATTGACTAATGATATATAAAACATTGTAATCCCTTTAAAAAAAGGGGAAGAAAAAAATGAAAAATACAACTTCTATATAATTCACACATCAATCGGGGATGGCATTAAATGCATGTTCTCCGTATATGAGTGGAGAGGAAGAGAAAGAAAACAAATGAAAATTATCTTCTCTCTCCCTCTCTCCCACTCCCCATAGACTAACACATCCAAAATACTTATATATACTCATACTCTAGAGTAGAGACATAGTTACCAGCAAATGACCCAAAAAAAATAAATAGGTAAATAGATAAAATAAATAAATAAACAAAGGAAAGAAGGAACATGAAAAAATTCCCCTTCCATCCTCATTCAGGTAACAGAGTCATCTTTAACCTTCCTGTACTTGACTTTTGTCCATGTAGATGATGTCGGACTTATAGGGGTCTGTCTTTTAGTCGAGCCCTGCTGGATCGGAGAAGTGTCCATATCAGGAACAGTAGATATTATATTGAGACTCATCAGTAGACGTTCACCTTCTTGAAAGTTGTGGACTGCATAGTGGTTGCCTTTATAAGAAAATTTCAGAGCAAAAGGAAAAGCCCATTTATATCTTATCTCTTTCTGTAGAAGGGCTGATAACAGAGGTTTCATCGATCTTCTCTTCTGTATCGTATAAGGAGAGATATCGGAAAAGATTTGAATATTGGCTCCTTGATAGGTTAGTTGTTCCCTTTGACGCGAACATTTCATTATCTCCTCCTTAGTAGAAAAATAATGAGGTTTAATCACTATATCTCTTGGCAAGCCATCTTTCCGTATAGGTCCCAGTGACCTATGAGCGCGGTCTAAGTCCAACTTGTGGGCTGGAATGTGCGGCAACAACATTTTGATAATATCCTGTACTGCAGAGTCAATATCAAGAACAGATTCAGGAAGGCCTCTGATCCTAAAATTCCCTCTCCGAGATCTATTTTCAAGTTCATCGATCCTGGCTTGTGCTAATTCCAGCTGATCCTGCATGTATTGTAGGTGATCGGCATTTTGAGTTGTCCTAGCAACATTAACATCCAAATTATGTTCAATAGTTTCAATTCTTGAACCTAGATTTTGAAAATCAGCTCTAATTTCTCCAGTTATCCTTTCAGCAGTTTGTGCCAATCCTCTTTCCAGCATTTCAGATATTCTAGCATACAGTTCAGACACATTAAAGGTAACATCAAGAGCCTGTTTACTATTTGTTGTAGAATTTACTGTTTCACATGAGGGAATCAACATAGACGACAGTTGATTAGATTTCCCAGGGATCGGTTCCTGAGGTAAAGTGTGGTGTATTATAGAGGGAATAGGATCCATATGTGATGAATTCACATTTGATGTGCATTGAGCATACGTTAGAGGTACTGTTGACATCTTAGAAGGATCCCTTGCAACAGCAGCTTGCTTATTGTTTACTTTGCCCTTTTTCTTATTCCTATATGATTTAACAGGCATGTACCAGTCTCTGGATATATCTACCACAGAATGGTAATATGGTAATGTTCAATTCTTATGTATATCACTCTAGTATCTTTGTATTATAAAAAGTCAGTATGATTTCATCCCATGACAGAGGTCAGTGGTAAGGCAAGTCCCCTTTTAACAAGCCTTCATCCCAGCAGCACGAATTGTGAGGTAAAATAATCAGCTGTGAGGTGAATAATCATCACAGCCAGAGGGCCTAAGGAACATTGCAGATGCTGACTCTTACCTCTTGTACATATAGCATTTTCTTCACACAATACTCCTCTGGCGGATATTGGGTCTGTCTTTAAGCATTCAAAACCAGGGAACATAAATAATATAGGGCCTGGCATCCAACTCAGAGCCTCCTATAGGTGCTGTGTCACAATATAGACAGTGGTGTCTTAAAGGCCACAAAATGGCGTCTCGAAGGTAGCTTCTTGTTCCTCTCTCTAGTCGTCAGTCAGCTTTCTAAAGCAAGTTTCTTTAATCCGCTTGCGTGACTGCATCGAGTGTGGTCTCCCCTCACAGAATATCAGTCTCAGGCGATTCACAGAACGATATTTTGATGGATTGGCCGAGAAATCCCCAGATGCCAGTCAGAGCTGTTAGCTCAGGCATCCATCACGATGCATGCAGGCCACGCCCCTCAGTGAGGGCTTTTTTAAGTATGGGACTGACTAGTGCATGTTTTAGAGAGTTGGGGAAGATGCCAAAAGAGAGGGAGAGATTGAAGATGTGGGTTAGAGCAGTGTTTCTCAACTCAAGTCCTCAAGGCGTCCCAACAGGTCATGTTTTCAGGCTATCCATTATTTTTCACAGGTGATTTTTAATTACCACAGCCGTTTCATCTAAGGGAAATCCTGAAAACATGACCTGTTGGGGCACGTTGAGGACTGGAGTTGAGAAATACTGGGTTAGAGAGTGTGGAATAATAGAGCATTAAAAATAGTGTCATCTCATCCTCTTATAAAATATATACTGCCTCTATGATAGTACATAGTACTTGTAGTCCCACAAGTTTCTCACACCACCTTTACACTCAGCAACTTGTCATTCATGCTTCATATCACTACCGCCCTCTTATTTATCATTTTATTATTATATTTTATTACCCTAGTATTTCCAGTTGTGCCCATTTTACGTTGTACAATGGGACTTAAGGCCCTTTAAGGATTACTGTCATGGCCCTCGGAATATAGCGCCACCCCCGCTGCTTTATAGAGCGTCTCTTGCTGTGTACCATTCATGGTATGAATGGGCATGCTCTGAAACACGTCCGCCCACTCGCGTCACTTTCGAGTCCTGCATTCCACGCTGGTTCCGACAGCCCCGCTGCTCTTCCAGCTTCTACACCACATGGTTCTCCACTGCTGGCTGCCCAGGGATCCCCTATACAGTGTTTCTGCCTACACAGACACTTCCTTAGAATAGAGCCTGCTGGACACTGTTGTGATGAGCTTTAATAACTACTGGTTCTAGCAAGTGTTTAATCTTTTTGAAGCAATAAATTACCTGAAGTCAATTACCAGAAGTGCCTTCTGCTGTTTTTGTTCTTATTAAAGAGCAGCTTCCTTCTCCTTGGAGTGCTGCTAAAGTGTTTCCTCCATGACTACTTGCCTGTTCCCTCCCCCCTGTGTGGTCTAGTGCTTGTCAGTTAGTTCTCCCAGAATGCCCTGCATCTATTTGTCCTGATCACAGCAATGCAGATTAGAGGTCGACCGATATATTGGCATCGGCCGATTTTCATCCAAATCGGGCCAATATTTTACAATTTCGCTAGCGATGCCACGGCTCCAGAGCTAGGCCGGAGCCGCGGCCTTTCCTGATGCAGTGACCGCGGCGGCAATCCGCGGATTCGCGGATTGCCGCCGCGGTCACAGCATCAGGAAAGACCGCGGCTTCGGCCTAGCTCCGGAGCCGTGGCCATCTTGGTACACCCAGCGCAGCGTCCCTCCTCTGTTTACGCCCACAGAGGAGGAGGGGCCCGCACTCGTGGGACACACACCGCTCTGGTGTCTGTACTACGGGGGTCAGTGGGGGGTGTCTATATTGGAGGGAGAGGGGGTCTGTACTAAGGGGGGGTGACACCATTTTTTTGCACCAGTGCCACCTGCCAGTGCCACTTGCCATCCAGTGCCATCTGCCAGTAACAATACCAGTGCCACCATCCAGTGCCAATTAGTGCCACCTTCCATCCAGTGCCATCTGCCAATGCCACCTGCCAGTGCCAATACCAGTGCCACCATCCAGTGCCAATTAGTGCCACCTTCCATCCAGTGCCATCCGCCAATGCCACCTGCCAGTGCCAATACCAGTGCCACCATCCAGTGCCAATTAGTGCCACCTTCCATCCAGTGCCATCCGCCAATGCCACCTGCCAGTGCCAATACCAGTGCCACCATCAAGTGCCAATTAGTGCCACCTTCCATCCAGTGCCATCCGCCAATGCCACCTGCCAGTACCAATACCAGTGGCACCATCCAGTGCCAGTAAGTGCCACCTTCCATCCAGTGCCACCTGCCAGTGCGATCCAGTGCCACCTACCAGTGCCAACTAAAGCCATAAGTGCCACCTGCCAATGCCAACCAGTGCTAACTATTGCCACCTGCCAGTGCCATCTGCCAATCAGTGCCACCTGCTAGTACCATCTTTCAGTGCCATCCAGTGCAACCTGGCAGTGCCAATAAGTGCCTTCTGCTAGTGCCATCTTCCTTCCAGTGCCAATTAGTGCCATCCAGTGCCACGAGCCAGTGCCACCAATAAAAAATAAAAATCGGCCGCAAAAATCGGCATCATATATCGGCCATCGGCCGTCCAGATTTCTAAATATCGGCATCGGCATCGGCCAGAGAAAAACCCATATCGGTCGACCTCTGATGCAGATCCACTGAGCTGAATGTCACGGTGGTCGGTTAGGCCGAAGAGACCCACTGCGTTCACTTGAAGAAGATGGCCCCAACTGTCCTGAATGTCCCGCGTTTCCAGAGAGTGAGCCCGCAGCTTGCAATTAAATATATCTGCTTCCTCGGAATCCTTCTTGCTTCACAATCCCTCTGGTATGTGTAGTCCAGTCAGGAACACAGCATGTATTGACAGAGGGACTATAGGTCCCAAGATCCGCTGCTATCCAGGAGAATTAGCTCTGACTCTGCAAACAGGAAGTGATGTAATTTTCATACCACTGGGCGCTAATAAGAGAGGCTTAATCCACAGTCCCACTTGTAAGCGTCACTGAGTTTCACCATATCATAGCTGACACCTGGCTACACACCCTACAGAGATTATTTTGTTGGCATTTACAGCTGTTTTACTCCTTGTTGAAGATATTTCCAATCACTTTTTAGGGCCTGTTTAAACTACTGTTATATTTTTTTGCTGAAACAGCATAAAGTACAGTAAAAATTAAATGCAGGGCTTGTTTCACATTGGTGCGAAAGAACTAAGTGGAGTGTTAAAATTCAATAGATATGGCTACTCTAGTGACTCTGCACTCTAGTATACTCTGCACTTAATGAGGTTGATTTACTAAAGGCTAATAGGCTGTTCGCTTTGCAAGGCATTGTATCTTAGTGAAAGACGCTCATGTGCTATTATAAAAAATAAATAAAATACATATTTTTGCTTGCATATGATTGATGATGAAAGTCAGGAGAGCTTAGCCTCATTTACTAAGCCAAGAAAAAATTCCTTCACAAAGGGAAAATTCCCTTTCAAAGTGAACAGTCTATTTGTTTTTAGTAAGGCTGCATTCACACCCGAGTGATCTGCAGAGACAGCTGCTGCAGCTCGGTTTTATTTATTTTTGTTTTTTAGTGGAGCGTATTTGGAGCGACACCATTAATCTGAAGGGGCCTACTTCCACTCCAAAAATGCACCAAATAAGCTCATGTGCCAAATCTTGGCACAGAGCCCAAAACTTTCGCGATTTTTGCTACGATTGTAGCGCGTTTTGACGCGGCAAATTCATCCGGCGTTTGGGGTACCATTAAGAAATAATGGCATTGCAAACTCGCTCCGCGTTTTGCTGCAATTCTAGAATGGCAGGCAGAGTCACAGCGATCCGGATCGCTCAGATGTAAATATAGCCTAAATCAATGCCAGTCAGTGGCGGTGTGTCCATAGAGTGTGTGTCGCCCCCTCTCGCTCGCACTGCCACTGACACAATACATAGATTCATGCATTGCATAAATCTATGTATTGTCGCCGCTGCCGCCGACTATTCAGATGGCGGGCCCCCTTGTGACCCCCGGCCATCTGAATAACGGCAGCTAGTTGGCAGTGGAAGTGCCTATCAGAGCCAGTGGCTCTGATAGGCTTTCCGATTACAGCCCTTAGGCTGTAATCGGCTTCCAAATACTTATCCAAGGGACGCACTGTGGGGGGGCCTTCCTTGGATAAGACTGACAGGCGTCTCAGCCAGGTTACCGGTACCGGTAACCTGATTGGCTGAAGCGTCATTGAGGGCAGGAGAAGACATCGAGGGAACGTGGAAGGAGGATGGCCGACCCCAGAAAGGTAAGTGTCGGGTGGGGGGGGGGCAGCATTTTACAGGGCACAGCGGCGACAATTAAAGGGCAAAGCGGTGACAATTGGCACAGTGGCGACAATTGGAACAGTGGCGACAATTAAAGGGCACAGTGGCATCAATTGGCACAGTGGTGACAATTAAAGGGCACAGTGGCGACAATTAAAGGGCACAGTGGCGACAATTAAAGAGCACAATGGCGACGATTGGCACAGTGGCGACAATTGATGGGCACAGTGGCTGCATTTGATGGCATGGCACAGTGGCTGCGTTTGATGGCATGGCACAGTGGTGACAATTGATGGCACAGTGGCTGCATTTGATGGAATGGCACAGTGGCGACAATTGATGGGCACAGTGGCTGTGTTTGATGGCATGGCACAGTGAATGCGTTTGATGGCATGGTACAGTGGTGACAATTGATGGCACAGTGGCTGCGTTTGATGTCATGGCACAGTGGTGACAATTGATGGCACAGTGGCTGCATTTGATGGCATGGCACAGTGGCTGCTTTTGATGGCATGGCACAGTGGTGACAATTGATGGCACAGTGGCTGCGTTTGGAATGGCACAGTGGCTGCATTTGATGGCATGGCACAGTGGTGACAATTGATGGCACAGTGGCTGCGTTTGATGGCATGGCACAGTGGTGACAATTGATGGCACAGTGGCTGCGTTTGATGGGCACAGTGGCTGCATTTGATGGGCACAGTGGCTGCATTTGATGGGTACAGTGAGGCTGCAATTGTTTTTTGTTTTTTTTTTCGTTTGTTTGCGCCCCCCCCAAAAATGTTGATCACCAGCCGCCACTGATGCCAGTTATCAGCATACTCTCAATCAGAGTTTACTTATATGTGTATAAATATGCTTCACACATGAAGGGAGCCAGCAAGGCAAGAAAAAAGAAAAATCTGACTAAAGGTATAGCTTATGGATAAACATGCTTTCTATCATCACACACACACTTAAAAATCTAAAGCATCTGATGCGGGGAAAGAGCTGAGCAGCTACCTGCTAATCCAGAGACAGAAAGTATTTGTATTACAAAATGAAATGTCACTTTCTGCATTTAGGTTAGCTTGTTTTCATTAAAAAAAAAATAGAAAAAAGCAAAAAAAAAAACCAGAAGCTTGATCTTCACTTTCAGTACACACTGATGATTACACATGCACTTGTAACAACCTGCAGTGCCGACTGAAACCCATCCAGTTGCTATGATTTATCCTATAAAGCTTCATGCTGACTCCAAGAGAACATTCTCCGACCATAATGAATTGGTTCCATCACAAAACACGGGGACTGGACTGGAGAGGTTTATTTAATTCTACACATTTCTGAGAGGCGAGCTGTGTTCACGGTGAGGCAGAAGGCGGCTATGTCTGTCTTTGTGTGTATTCTGAGTAGAAACATAGCAGTGAGGGCAGAAAAGGGTCTACTGAGTATGCCCTTTTTTTGTGTGTGTTTTTAACCGTTTTGTCTGCGTATACATGTAGGTCTGTCCTGTGCATGTTTAAATTCACTTATAGTTGACTGGCTACTGCTGTTGGACGACTGTTTCAATTGTAGCACCCCTCTGACACTCCAAAGGCAGGATAGCACCTCCAGAGGCAGAGGCGGGCTAGCATTTCACCCTAGGGCTGAGCCCAAGTCTAAAATGAGCAGTCGGAGAAAAGATATTAAACTTTTTTTTGCAGAACTGTTAGGGAGGTGAGGGATAGGGGTCCCAGGAAGACCGATCCTGGGCAGGTGCGCGGTGTGCACCACACCCAGGCGCCGCAGAGGTGTGGGCGCCGAAACGCCAGAGTGCTCCCCTCCCTCCTGCTCTCCTTGGCATTGTCTGTGCCACGCACTCAGTGGCATTGCAAGGGGAGAGCAAGTTTTCCACTGGGGGCCAGGGTGTCACATGCAGCAGCACGCAGCAGCTGGGGAGCTTTCTCTGTCTGTCGCCCAGCACGCACAGAACAGGAGAGCACAGAGAGAACCGAGCGGAGGGAGGATCCGCCCATCGCCCCGCCCACTTAGGTACTGATGATCGAGAGCTGAGCTCCCTCGGAGGCTGTACCCAGCCCCGTTGCCATAGACACAGTTGTAATGGGGAGGAGTTGGTAAGATGACCACGCCCATGTGGGGGCACCAGAAATAATTCTGCATCCAGGCGTCTGTGACCCGAGGATCGGACCTGGGTCCCAGATACTGTAGCAGATCACTTACAGACTCTCCAGATCAATGTCCAGTGACAGAAAGATTCAGAAAGATGCGCGTATCTTTAGGCGGGCGTAGCTCATCTCATATGCGCTACACCGCCGTAACTTAGTCAGGCGAGTAGTGTATTCAGAAAGAAGTTGCGCCCGAAAGTTACGGCGGCGTAGCGTATATGAGCCGGCGTAAGCCCGCCTAATTCAAAGTAGGCTGGTAGGGGGCGTGTTGTATGCTAATGAATCGTGACCCCACGTAAATGACGCACCTAACGAACGGCGCATGCTCAGTATCACGTCGAATTTTCTCCGGAAATTACGCCGGCTCAATGTTTAGTCGATGTGAACGTAACCTACGCCAATCCCCATTCACGGATGACTTACGCAAACTACGTAAAATACGACGCTGTTCCGGCGTTTCCGACGTCCATACCTAACATGACTTACCCCTGCTTTATGAGGGGTAAAGTTACGCCGGACCGACGCCTTACGTAAACGGCGTATATAGATGCGCCGAACGGAACTACGTTTGTGAATCGGCGTATCTAGGTCATTTGCATTCAACGCGGAAATCAACGGAAGCGCCACCTAGCGGCCAGCGTAAATATGCACCCCAAGATACGACGGCGTAGGAGACTTACGCCGCTCGTATCTTGGCCAAATCTATGCGTAACTGATTCTAAGAATCAGGCGCATAGATACGACGGCTCACATTCGGACTTACGACGGCGTACGTGGAGATAACTAAAGATTTATATGTGGGAAACAAGACATCCTTTCCACCTGATGGTGATAACTCTAATGATAACAAAAGATCTTTATAGAAGAATAAGGTCCTTTTACATTCTGCTGCCAACCCCTCTAGTCGTAACTAAATATCTGATATTGGGAATTCAGACGTTCTTTTTCCTGCTCCTTTTAGCGATAAATAATTATGCATATAGGACAGGGGTGTCAAACTCAAGTCCATTGCAGGCTGCATCAGCAGTATGTTTGCCCTCAAAGGGCCTGTTTGTGGGGTGAGCTATGTACAGGGTTCAGGAGTGCAGTACGTGCAGAATTTAGGACTACACTACGTACAGAGTGCAGCGTTCAGGAATGTGTTATGTACAGTGTGCTGGATCCAGGGGTGCATTATGTACAGTGTGCAACATTCATGGGGTGTGTTGTGTACAAAGTGCAGGGTTTAGCGGTGAAACCCCAACCCCCCCCCCCCCCCCCCCCCCCCAATGTTTCCTTGCATCTCTTTCACCTATGTAGCCGGGCTCCAGTACCTCCCTGTGTTGGCGGATCTATTACCTGTGTATTTGGCTCTAGCACCTCCCTGTGTGGGCTCTGCCTTGCCTTGCAGGGAGATCATTCTCTCTCTCTCTGGATTCTGGAGATTTGTCCCTGCCGTGCCCCATCTGTTAGATCTGGGAGGCACTGAGTGCAAAGCTGTCCCTTATAAACACAAAAGGCTTCTGTTTTTACAAGTCACAGCGGGAGTGTCAGGTCACATGTGGCCAGATGACAGATGCACCCTGTTGGAGTCAGGGGTGCACCACAAGGTAGTGAACCCTATGGAAGACTGCTGCGGATGGAGTGGATATGGAGCACAAACAGGGATCCCACAGGAAGCTTGAGCCCAAGATTCCCCAGGGCGTAGAGTCTAAGGCCCGGTACACACAAGCAAACATGTACGATGAAACCGGTCCGTCGGACCGTTTTCACCGTACATGCCTGCCAGAGGGCTTCTGTACGATGGTTGTACTAACCATCGTACAGAATTCCGCGCGTAAACAATACACGGGGCGTGTCCGCGTCGTCGCCGCGACGATGACGCGGAGACGTGGGCGGGCCTGCCATTTAAAGGCTTCCACGCATGCGTCGAAGTCATTAGACGCATGCGAGGGACGGCGGGCGCTTGGACATGTACGGTAGGTCTGTATTGACGACCGTACATGTCCGAGCGGGCAGGATTCCAGCGGGCGGTTTTAAAACACGTCCAGGAATATTTGCCCGCTGGGAAAAGGCCCGGCGGGCAAATGTTTGCTGGAATTCGCCCGCTCGCGCCTACACACGACCAAACATGTATGCTGAAACTGGCCCGCGGACCAGTTTCAGCATACATGTTTGGTCGTGTGTACGGGGCCTTAGATTCAGCAGGTAATCACCAGAGCCTCTAGTGGTGAGGATGGCCTTAGCTGCAACTGAATCCAAGTCGCGGCCCCCAGAGTCCCCCAGCTCACGCTCCGTAGGGCATAGAGGAGAGAGGGGAAGCAGCCACTCAGGATACAAGTGATTAGTGAGGGGTTAGCCAAGGTCAGGGCGACAAGCAGACGAGAATAAACGAAGGACAGGCCAAAGGTCAGGGTCATAAGCAAACAGGAATAGTTCGGGGACAAGCCAAGATCGGTACACAGAGATAAACATAGCACACGGCAAGCAGGAACCCAAACACACAATGCTTAACAAAAAACGTTGATCAGCAAGGCAGACCTGCAGTGCACTGGTTAATATAGAGTTCCTGATATGGCCTGGGGAGGAGCCATACAGGGAGGAGAGATGATAAACGCAGCCAGGTGAGAGAGTCTGGCCTCTAAGGTGAACACATGGAGAAGAAGGTAAGCTGCCAGACATTACTGCATATGCATGACAGGGAGTGGAGGGAGAGAGCTGGAGGTGGGGGAATGGAGTTCCGTCATGCTCCAGGTGCAAAACTGGGTGCGAGGGCCACATGACAAAGCCTGGAGGGCCGCATTCATTCGTTCTTGTGTTTTACATATGTGATATAGGAGAATTCCTCCTGCTGGTGACTAGGGGTGCAACGGATCGTTACCGATCCGTGATCCGAACGGGCCACCCCGTTCGGATCGGCACACCCCGCGATCCGCGGACCGCTCCGGAGCCTAGGCCTAGGAAAGTCCCCGGCTTCGGCCTAGCTCCAGAGCGGCGGCCAGTCTGCTGCCAGAGCCCAGCGTGACACGCCTCCCCGGGGAGGCGTGTCACGCTGTGCACTGGGCTCTGGCAAGCCGACATGGAGAGGGAATATTAGCAGAGAAGCACTGGTGTGAGAGGAGGGGGGGGGGAAAGAGCACATTTCAGGGGTGGATTAAAGAGGAAGCAGGTGAGGCTGTTTGGGACTTGTTAAAAGTATCTTGATGTTTTTACAGAAAAAAAAAAATATATATATATATATATATATATATATATATATATATATATATATATATATATATCTGTAAAAACATCAAGATTGTACTTTTAACAAGTCCCAAACAGCCTCACCTGCTTCCTCTTTAATCCACCCCTGAAATGTATGTGTGTATATATGTGTATATATATATGTGTGTGTATATATATATATATATATATATATATATATATATACACATTTTTTTTTTTGGACCAATGAAAACACCCTTTTTTTTTTTTTTTGCGCTGATCCGAAAATGATCCGATCCGTGACTCCTGATCCGAGGATCGATCCGATCCGTGAGTTTTTTGATCCGTTGCACCCCTACTGGTGACCCTTTAAGTGATACAACCCAGAATCCCATTTGCTTTCCCCACAACCTGGCCACACTGCTTGCTCATTTTGAAATCATCTGATTACATAGTGTGTGACGATATTGTACTTTTTTTAGAGGTTTCTTTTTACATTTAGAAACCTTGAACTGCAGTTGCCGCTGCTTTGACCAATCTTCCACCAGTGCCAACTCATGGTTCCATGTTATAGACACCTATAGGAAAAAAACATACCTTGCCCACCAAGCCTTTAGTTATATCACGTACAAACATAGTACAGTGCCTTGTGGTACACCAATAGCGACTGATCTCCGTTGAAAATGAACCTAATTTACAACCACACTCTGAAATCTATCTTTTAGTCAACTGCATATCCACTGAGCCACCTAAGGCCCCATGCACACGAGACGCTGCTAAACTCGAGTTCAGAGGCATTTGGGCATTTTTTTCAACTGCCCCTGAACACATTTAATGTTATCCTATGTGTCCATGCACACGATCACGTTTTTTGGCGTTTCAAAGCAGTTGGGTTTAGGGCCGTTTTTCCAAACCCAAAATTTTGGGTTCAGAAGCTTTCAGCTTTTGCGTTTTAGACGCTAATCGCGGCAAAACGCAGCTAAACGCGGCAAAACGCGGCACAAATAGTTTGATTCTGAGCTTGGGGAGGGTCTACAGTGTTTTGGGGATAAACGCTGACAGCCGCAAATCGTGGTAAAACGCCGCAAATCGCGGCAAAACGCTGCGCAATTCGCGGCAAAAACGGGCGTTTTAAATGCCGGTTTTTGCCTTTGAAAAGCTGAGATTAGAGGCGTTTGTAATAGTGTCTCGTGTGCATGGGGCCTAATGGTTCCGATCTAGCTTGTACTACTAAGGCCCCATGCACACGAGGCGCTGGTAAACTCGAGTTCAGAGGCATTTGGGCATTTTTTTCAACTGCCCCTGAACACATTTAATGTTATCCTATGTGTCCATGCACACATTCACGTTTTTTTGCGTTTTAAAGCAGTTGGGTTTAGGCTCGTTTTTTCAGACGCAAAATTTTGGGTTCAGACGCAAACGTTTTTGCGTTTCAAAGCTTTGGGAGGGTCTACAATGTCTTTGTTATGAACGCTGATAGCCGCAAACGCGGTAAAACGCAGCTAAACGCGGTAAAACGCTGTGAAATTTGCGGCAAAAACTGGCGTTTTAAACGCCGTTTTTTGCCTTTGAAAACTTGAGTTTACATGTGTTTGCATTTGCTTCTCGTGTGCATGGGGCCTTACAGTAATTAGAAGATCAAATGCTTTGCTGAAATCAAGCTATGTCTACTGAACCATTTGGTCCAAAACATTTGTGATATAATCAAACAATTCAATCAGACTAGTGTGACAGGATCTGATTGAATTTTGTGACTAGATCGCACATCGTCAATTTCCCCTTACATGCTGAGGTAATTAGACTAATGACTATGACTTAAAGTGGTCAATATAATGGAAGCAACAGCGTTCCCTTTGTTGCAGACATGCCGGAAATGTGCTCACCTGCACATTCCGCTATCTTTGTATATGTATAGAACAAGGGACAGGATGTGAAAAAGATGAATGCTGATATCCAACCTGTGAAAACATGCCAGGTCTACACAATGTATAATCATGTCTCTGAATATGTATGATGCCTTACAAATGCGTATGAAGAAGCCTACATTTCATAGCTATACTGGCAGTCATGGGCCTGTGTCTATAGCAGAAGGGTTAGAGGGGGCATCACAAAGCCTCCAAAGTTAGATTGTGAAAAGCTAAATTCAACAAGAAAATCAATGGAGAAGGAGATGCAGAGAATACTGATCTGACTCTTTCCAGCCGTGCATTCTAGCAGTGGCTTTTATAAATGTAGCACTAACCCCTTAGGGGTTGCAGATAATAGGGTTCCCCATTGCTGCACAGCCAGGCAGGGCTGGTGCAAGGATTTTAGACACCCTAGGCGAAACCTAATTTTGCCACCTCCCCTGGCTCCACCCCTGACTCCACCCCATTTCCCATGCCAATGTAAACCCCCACCTTTTTAACCACTTAACGCCCGCCGCATGCCTATATACGTCCGCACAATGGCACGGACAGGCAGAAGGGCGTATATATACGCCCTTGCCTTCTAGCGGGTGGGGGGTCCGATCGTGACCCCCTCCGCTGCGTGCGGGATCCCTCGGGGAGCGATCCGGGACAACGGCGCGGCTATTCGTTTATAGCCGCTCCGTCGCGATCGCTCCCCGGAGCTGAAGAACGGGGAGAGCCGTATGTAAACACGGCTTCCCCGTGCTTCACTGTGGCGGCGCATCGATCGAGTGATCCCTTATATAGGGAGACTCGATCGATGACGTCCATCCTACAGCCACACCCCCCTACAGTTGTAAACACACACACAGTGATCCTTAACTCCTACAGCGCCCCCTGTGGTTAACTCCCAAACTGCAACTGTCATTTTCACAACAAACAATGCAATTTAAATGCATTTTTTGCTGTGAAAATGACAATGGTCCCAAAAATGTGTCAAAATTGTCCGAAGTGTCCGCCATAATGTCGCAGTCACGAAAAAAATCACTGATCGCCGCCAATAGTAGTAAAAAAAAAAAATAATTAATAAAAATGCAATAAAACTATCCCCTATTTTGTAAACACTATAAATCTTGCGCAAACCAATCGATAAACGCTTATTGCGATTTTTTTTACCAAAAATAGGTAGAAGAATACGTATCGGCCTAAACTGAGGAAAAAAAAAATGTTTATATATGTTTTTGGGGGATTTTTATTATAGCAAAAAGTAAAAAATATTGAATTTTTTTCAAAATTGTCGCTCTATTTTTGTTTATAGCGCAAAAAATAAAAAACCGTAGAGGTGATCAAATACCACCAAAAGAAAGCTCTATTTGTGGGGAAAAAAGGACGCCAATTTTGTTTGGGAGCCACGTCGCACGACCGCGCAATTGTCTGTTAAAGCGACGCAGTCCCGAATCGCAAAACCTGGCCTGGGCATTTAGCTGCAAAATGGTCTGGGGCTTAAGCGGTTAATGAAGCACCCATCAAGTGCAGCCTACAAGCACCCATCAAATATAGCCTTACCAGCGTCCATCAAATGCAGCCTACCAGTGAAAACAATGAATGTTTTTTTGCTGTGGAGAGAAGAGTAGGAAGACCAGTGGCTGAGCACCCTAAGAAGCAGTGCGCCCTAGGCGGCTGCCTAGTTTGCCCAGTGGTAGCACCGGCCCTGCTGCCAGGCCACTAGTAATTTCTAGCACTGGCTTTTATAAATGTAGCACTACCCCCTTAGGGGTTGCAGATAACAGAGTTCTCCATTGCTGCACAGCCAGGCAGGGCTGGTGCAAGGATTTTTGACACCCTAGGCGAAAACCTCATTTTGCCGCCTCCCCTGGCTCCACCCCTGACTCCACCCCTTTTCCATGCCCATGTAAACCCCACCTTGTTAACGAAGCACACATCAAGTGCAGCCCACCAGCGCCTATCAAATGCAGCCTCACCAGCGCCCATCAAATGCAGCCTCACCAGCACACATCAAATGCAGCCTCACCAGCACACATCAAATGCAGCCTCACCAGCACCCATCAAATGCAGCCTCACCAGCGCCCATCAAATGCGGCCTCACTAGTGCCCATCAAATGCGGCCTCACCAGCGCCCATCAAATACGTCCTCACCAGCGCCCATCAATTACATCCTCACCAGCGCCCATCAAATGCAGCCTCACCAGCACCCATCAAATGCAGCCTCACCAGCGCCCATCAAATGCAGCCTCACTAGTGCCCATCAAATGCGGCCTCACCAGCGCCCATAAAATACGTCCTCACCAGCGCCCATCAAATACGGCCTCACCAGCACCCATCAAATGCAGCCTCACCAGCGCTCACCAAATGCAGCCTACAAGGGCCCATCAAATGTAGCCTTACCAGCGTCCATCAAATGCAGCCTACCAGTGCCCATCAATGAATGCTGTCTTGCTGCGGAGAGAAGAGAGTAGGAAGACCAGTGGCCGAGCGCCCTAAGAAGCAGTGTGCCCTAGGCGGCTGCCTAGTTTGCCTAGTGGTAGCACCGGCCCTGCAGCCAGGCCACTAGTAATTTCCACGCTTTCTCCTGAGGCAAGGAACAGTCTTTGAGCTTTTGATGTTTTATGAGATGGTAATAACTTAGATGGGGAATAGAAATTATGGGATGCCCAACTTGATAGCAACAAAACCAGGGACAACTTCCTCTCTATGTACAACCCCAATTGATTGTTCTCTTTTACTCTGTACAGGTCTTAATGATTCCTCTTTTGGTAGCTAACAGTCTTTGTAAGAAAAGCAACAGTCCCCTACAGATTAGGAACTCTCAGGCCCTTTAGAAATTAGCACAAAGTGTTGTGAACTGCATCCTGGACCTCCAACTTCCTTGTATATACCGATCCCAGCTCTACCACGGCAGGAAATGGAAGCCCACCTGGTTGCTTCTTCACCAGTCTACCCAACTGACTGTTCCAGAGAGCTCCCAGGGCAAGGTTAGGGTAGATTTAAGCACACTGCTTCCAGAGAGACTTGCTACACTTGGCAGTCTCTCCCTTTGTAAGTCCCTGTGCTGTGCTGTAGTAGTCACTGGGGTTTATTTACTAAAGCTGGAGAGTTCAAAATCAGTCTCACTTCTGCATAGAAACCAATCAGCTTCCAGGTTTTATTGCCAAAGCTTATTTGAACAAAATGAGATTAGAAGCTGATTGGTTTCTATGCAGAAGTGAGACTGATTTTGTACTCACCGGTTTTAGTAAATAAACCCCATAGTCCCCCTTGCTCCTGCTGCCTCTCCGGGAAGGTTCCTTCCAAGATATTCCTATTGTCATGATCCTCCCTGGCCAGCACCTGAGCACCGGCCCCAGGCAGGGCACTAAGCTCCCCTAAATATGCAGAACAACTCTCCCAGCCTCCGCCCTTCAGCTTCCAGAGTGTTTTCCAACTTTCCAGAACCAGGGGGAGGCACCAGAGAGCTGTCTGCATGAGTCATCCAGCCCTGAACTCTACTAAACCCTGGCCCAGATTTCATGACTCAGACTTAGCCCTGAGTCAAACTATGGTTTACCTACTATGACACTAGTAGCACACTAGAGGGTGCTAAATATCTATATCTATATTTGGCCATGCTCTGATGCATGATATCACTAAATGTGTGCCCCTCTCCCAGGCCTCCAGTCAGCTGCAGATCTCTTTCCCTCCCACAAGTGACCCCCCTCCTACATTGCCCTCGAGAGCCCTCAGCCTCCGCAGTGCCACTCAGCTTGCTGCAGTGTCTCCAGCCTTCAACAGAGCCCCCACCCCAAAACAGTGTCCCACACTGCCCCCCAACCTCCTACAGTGCTCCCCCAGTACTCTCCAGAAACCTCATCTCCTACAAGGCCACCAAGTCTTCTGCAGAGCCCACCAACCCAATCCACAACTCCCTTCTTCCTACATTGACACCCAGTCCTATTCACAGCATTCCGGCATGTCATTTTATATTTATTGCTTCTTTTATTGTGTGAGGATAAACTTGATTATTTACTGTTGACGCAGGTTGAGAGAGGTTTTGGAAGAATTTACTGCAGCAGAGTAATTTATCCTGTGTTTTGTGTGAATAAGGGCAAACGCGAATGTCATTCGGCCAATGCTCAACAAATCCCGGGCGCCAGGTCGCCATGGCGACTAGAAATAGGGTCCTGGCGACTTGGCTTGGAAGGGGGGCAAAAAAAAAACACATTTTTTTTGTGAGCTGGCGCCATCTGGTGGTAAGCCGTTGGTATTACAAGTTATTACCCCCTGATGTGTAAGCTGGCGCCATCTGGTGGTGGCCGTTGGTATTACAAGTTAAGCATTACAAGTTAAACAGCAATTCTAATGTAATTTTTCACTATTTTCACTATTTTCACTGCCATCTTCTTCCCTCTAATTAGAACCCCCAAACATTATATATATTTTTTATCCTAACACCCTAGAGAATAAAATGGTGATCGTTGCAATACTTTCTGTCATGCCGTATTTGCGCAGCGGTCTTACAAGCGCACTTTTTTGGGAAAAAATTACACTTTTTTTAATTAAAAAATAAGACAACAGTAAAGTTATCCCCATTGTTTTTAATATTATGAAAGATAATGTTACGCCGAGTAAATTCATACCCAACATGTCACGCTTCAAAATTGCGTCCGCTCGTGGAATGCCGACAAACGTTTACCCTTTAAAATCTTCATAGGCGACGTTTAAAAAAATCTACAGGTTGCATGTTTTGAGTTACAGAGGAGGTCTAGAATTATTGCTCTCGCTCTACCAATCGCGGCGATACCTCACATGTGTGGTTTGAACACCGTTTACAGATGCGGACGCTGCTCACGTATGTGTTCGCTTCTGCGCGCAAGCTCGTCGGGACGGGGCGCGTTTTCTGGCTCCTAAATTTTTAGCTGGCTCCTAGATTCCAAGCAAATTTGTCAAACCCTGCATTAGGCTATTTTCTCTTCATACAGTATAGAGTGAATCAGGAAAATACAGTATTATGGCCACTAGACTAAGCTGATCATGACAGGAAATAAATATCATGATCATCAAAACAATCTAGTAGCCATAATGCAGTATTTTCCGGCACCATTTTTTTATGAATGAATAACATTTTACCTGGAGAGAAAATTGCCTAATAACATTTGATTTTGTCACACCACATATATGCAGTTTAACAGGGTGAAAAGCTCTGCAAATTTTATATGAAAACACCCCATGGTATTTACTTTGTTTTCTTTGATCTGTGCATGATGTCAAGTAAAGCAACCCTACCAAAAACATTTTTAAAATACACTCCTCCTTAACCTCATATTAACCGTCAGTTAACTCTAATCAACCCTAATTAACTATACCCTCTTTTTCACCCCTTACCAACGCTGGCCCAGGGCAGCACTTTGCAGGGGGTAGCATGAAAAGAGTCCCCGCCGACTTGCCCTACACTTGATAGGGATGGCACAGACCCAAGGGACACTGATATGGTCACCTATACCTGTCAGGTAGGTAGTAGGACTCTCCTGCAATCCTTTGCTTGTGTCCGTTGTACATATTAAGGAATCTTAATTTTATTTCTGTTGATGAGAAAAATAAACAGATGGATTTATTTGTTCCTGCCCCCAATCCTTCCTTTGCTCATTGCCTGGACCACATACCTTCATCACTGTGCTATATGTTTTCTGCTGCACCACTGGCATGGCTATATCCTCTTGGTCTTTAATAAATTTCGCTTAAAGTAGAACTATACGCAACACTTTTTTTTTCCATTTTAGATAGAGTAACGGATGGTTATAGCCCCTTTTAAAAAATGTTTGCCATCTGTTCATTTCCCTCCATTTCCTGCCCCATAGCCAAACAGGAAGTAAGAGGACATTTCTGCAGATTAAAGGAATCTCTCCCCCCCCCCCCCATCCCCCCATGGCCCTCAGAACTAGTGTACCCACTGGAAAATTTCAGGGCAGGTCTTAAACAGGAAGGGGTGTGACCTTTAGGAAGGATTAGGGTTTGCACAGGTTTAGTCAAGCCTAGGGCAGCACAAAACCTAAATACACCACTGTCCCTTACCTGCTAATTTTTTGCATCTATTTTAGGCTTTTTTCCTTTATTTTGTTTGTACATTATTTGGTTTATTATTTAGTTTCCCTTTTAAAAATGTGCAAGGTTAAAAAAAAAAAAAAAAAGAAAAGAAAATGCTTTGTGTCAAAATCATAATGTTAATGTCCTATTAAGCAGGAAAAATGACAGAATAAAATGTATATTTGTATCTACAATGGCAGATGTTGTTTTAACACCAATCAAAGTAGAAAAAAAAGTTTGTTTTTTAACTTTATGTATTTTTGGCGCTAGATGTGTATATTTAGAATTTTGTTTATAGCTTGCATCGAAAATCAAATATTTTTTGCAAGACAATGGGAGTTATTTACAAAAAGGCAAATCCACTTTGCACTACAAGTGCAAACTACACTTGAAAGTACACTTGGAAGTGCAGTCGCTGTAGATCTGAGGGGGACATGCAAGGATAATAAAAAAACAGCATTTTAGCTTTCACATAATTGGATGATAAAATCAGCAGAGCTTCCCCCTCATTTCAGATCTACTCCTCAGATTTACAGCGACTGCTCTTCCAAGTGCACTTTCAGTGCAATTTCAAGTGCACTTGTAGTTTGCACTTGTAGTGAAAGTGGATTTGCCTTTCATAAATAACCCCCAATATCACTAAAAGAAAACCTTGTTTTCCACAACAGCGCACAGTGGGCATGATTGCACGGTGCTCTTATTCAGTTAGATGGGTCACGTAGTGGCAGTACTGCCTGCCGAGTGTGACAGTGGAGTTCATTTTTGCCGCACTGTGGTGCAAGGCATCACAGCTGCAGCATATGTATACCCCTGTCTGCTGCCTTTGCAACTTAGGGAGAAGAAGTTTAAGGGCAGTAAAAATGTGACTCAACTAAGCGTTTTTACCCCCCAGCCATAAGTGTAAATGATGCAGAAGACAAAGATGTAATGCTTTTACAAGGCTTTAATGCTAACATGCCACACATATTTGTCACTGGGTGGCCGATTTTTTGTGTTGAAAGAGTGCTCACTGTCAGCTCAAATACCGAACTGTCAAGGCTCTCGGTTTGGGGTAAAGATTGGTACCTAGAGGGACCGACTTCTGATCACGTGACCACTGTCACATGATCGCTGATCTTTCCCGCCACCTGGGAATTCTGAACTATTTAAAAGAAGAACTAAAGCCCTGCTGTAAAAAAAAACCTGTGAGCAGGCAGGCTTTTTTTGCAGCGGAAACAGTGCATAAAATGCCCCTACCTGCCTACTCTCCATCTCTGCCAGCAATATCTATATATAGGTCTTTGAGTGCTGGAATGACAGTGCATACCTAATCAAAATATTTTAAGGAAAAAATCCTCTAAATTATTGACCCCGCTCTATTATATCTTAAAAACAATAAACTCAAAATTGTACCCTCAAATGCATAAAATATTATCAATACAAATACATAAATACTATGAATGGAAAATGTCTGTGCAGATCCAATCAGTCCACTAATTAAAAAAAACTGTGCTCAGTGAAATGAAAGTCCAAAAGAATGTGAAAAATGTATAGTGCCACCATTGTGCTCTTCCTCTGCTCCCACCGTTGCCACACCACACTCACCAGAAGTTGTTGACTCATTTTATTAAAAAGTCAAATGTGCTTATTGCATAAGCTGCCAAGTCTCACTGGCAATTAATACATTTCCATCAACCTTTGATTCATCTCCTGGTTACCATTTACACATGGATACATTTGCAATCAACTGCATCTTTAAGCGATTCTGCCCCCTTAAGAACCTTGATGGTATGCCAAACAATCCATATGTGAAGAGATAGTGAAGGCTATCATAGTGTAGTAAAATTGTTTTTTTATAAAGAAAAGCAGTAAAATTGGATATACATGATACGCTAAAACAAAAGCATGCGTTACAAACAGCGGTTGTGATGTGTCTGGAAGTTCAGCCCTAAGTGTTTCATCAGCAGCTTACAAGATAACCAGGAGATCAATCAGAGGTTGATGGGATTTTCTTAATTGCTACTGAACTGAGAGTTGTCAACTTATACCTGTATAATAACCGCATTCGACTTCCTTTTGAATGAAAGGAGTCAACAACTTCTGGTGAGTGTGGTGTGCTAATTGTGGTAGCAGAGGAAGAGCATTGTGGTGGCACCATACATTTTTTACATTCTTTTAAACTTTCATTTCACTGAGCACAATTTTTTAGTGCACAAATTGGATCTGCACGGATATTTTACATTCATAGTATTTATGTATTTGTATTGATAATATTTCATGTATTTGAGGATTTTATCCTTTGAATATTTTGATTACATACTTGGACTCTGTTTGGGTCTGATGACAAGCAACTATTTCTACTTATTTGTTTATATTGCTGTTTTTTGTGTGCAAGCACATTTTATAGCATGTGTAGAAGTGATATCATACCTTGCCGACCAATGAAGA
The DNA here is from genome assembly GCF_905171775.1 of Rana temporaria. NCBI lineage: Eukaryota > Metazoa > Chordata > Amphibia > Anura > Ranidae > Rana > Rana temporaria. Next base: position 111,833,068 of record NC_053500.1, read on the forward strand.
CCAGCACTCAGAAGAAGATGCCAGCGTTGGCACTGAATTGGTGGACAGGTAAGTATGGAGAGTTTAGTTCTGCTTTAAAGGGTCACTAAAGGAATTTTTTTTTTTAGCTAAATAGCTTCCTTTACCTTGCTGCAGTCCTGGTTTCATGTCCTCAGTGTTCGTTTTTGCTTTGATGTTGCTGTAAATCCTCTCTGTTCTGGACACTTCCTGGTTGCCTGTTTCCTGATAACCACAGTACTGGGAGATTTCTCACGGTGGTCACTAATCAAGGAGGTGTGTGTAAAACGAAACTGGATTGGTGCTGAGGAGTTTTAGACAAAGTATCACTGCTCTCTATTGGCTGACTGCCCTCTAGTGGCTCTCTGTACATCAGAGAACCAGCAAACAACAGCAAAAACGAAACTACACTGCAGGCACATTATATGATTGTTTTTTTTATCCATTTTTAATCATTTTTAAAAGGAATCAGTTAACTATTATGTCTCTATGCCCTGTAAACAGTCATTTCAGCTAAAAAAATTTTTTCCTTTAGTGACCCTTTAAATGGATGCAAGGGTGGGCAGGAAGTTGAACACCATTGTGTTATCCTTAGCAGTAAAAGCTGTTCCAATATCTTTCTAAAGTCAGTTACAAAATGAATGAAGGGAATGGATCAGGGCCGGATCTAGCCTATATAATCTGGGGGTGCAGTAAAAAGGTCAGGGGTCATAATGTCAACAGTGTGTGTGTCATTGACAGTCTATCACATAGTGTCACATCCTGGGAAACGCTATTAAACAGAACCTGTGCCCCCTTACATCAGATGTCCCTATCAGTGTCCCCCTTTACATCATGACTACTCATAAAAGTGCCTCCTTCCATTAGGTATTCCCATCAGAGGGCCCCCTTACCTCTGGTGTCCCCATCAAGCGGGTCCCCTTACAGCAGGTGTCCCCATCAATAGTGCCCCCATACATCAGATGTCCCCATCAAGAGTGTCCCCATACCTCAGATGTTCCCACCAGAGTGCCCCCATACATCAGATGTCCCCATCAGAGTGCCCCCTTACATCAGATGTCCCCACCAAGAGCCCCACTTACATCAGGTGTCCCCATCAAGAGTTCTACCTTACATCCTGTGTCCCTATCAAGAGTGCCACCTTATATCATGTGTCCCCCATCAAGAGTGCCACCTTACATCATGTGTCCACATCAAGAGTTCTCCTTTACATCAGGTGTCCCCAATAGAGTCCCCTCTTGCATCAAGCATGGCCTAGCTCAATGGAAGCACTCTCATAGACCTGGGGGGGCACAACTAAAATCTGGAGAGGTGCAGCCAGCACCCCCCTAGATCCAGCCCTGGATCTGATTGGTCGCTTTGTGCAACATTCCATTACTCAATTTTTTCCCCATAACTTCTAGTATTCTTTAAGTGTAAACCTATGTAGGCAGGTCAATACATGCTTTCATCCTCATGATTAACATCCACCTTTGATGAATAGAGTTACTTTTTCCTGTAGCCGCGTCTCCCCACGTCATCGCCATTTGTAGAATGAAATAAATATTGATACGGTCCGGATGTATTCAATTTGTCCTGATCAGTGGCTTGCAGTCATACTGACAGGAGGCTGTGTAAAACAGAAGCCAGAATGTAATTTTTATTGTCAACATGATGTACAGTAGTGCTCAGCCAAACAGAGAGCTGTGACTGGAGAAAAGTGAGGTTGCATTATGGAAGTTAAAAAAGTGGGGGCTCAACTCCCAAATACATTGAAGACTGGAACACCTGCGACCAAAGCTGAATATTTATTATCTTGCCGAGCACTATACTGTAGCAGAACCACTGGTAAAAGAAAAAAAAAACTTGTAGTTATTGGAATACGCTGAAAACCCCATCGGAGGCAGGAGATACAATAAATGACTGGGCAGCAGGTGCAGTTACTGAGGATGTCACTAACCCATAGATAATAACTGGAAATCTTGTTACCATCTAACACTTCTGTGTCTGATTTTATTGTTGTCACTTTATTAACATTTGCTGTTGAATCACTGAATCCAGGACTTTGTATTCATGAGATACCCCTCCGCGCTGGTGAGACTCGGATTTAAAGCTGGGCTCCAGACAAAAACCTAACACACAGATGAAATACATATAAGGCCTCATTCACATGACTGTAAAAAAAAAAAAAAAAAATTTCCAGCGTTTTTTAATTAAAGATCTAAACGCAGCTGCATTTTTTTCAATGAAGACAATGGGGCAGATCCACAAAGACAGTACGCCGGCGTATCTACTGATACGCCGGCGTACTTTCAAATTTCCCGCGTCGTATCTTTGGTTTGAATCCTCAAACCAAGATATGACGGCATCTGGGTTAGACGCCTTCGGATCTTAGATGCAATACTTTGGCGTCCACTGGGTGGAGTTCTCGTCGTTTTCCGCGTCGGGTATGCAAATTAGCTATTTCCGACGATCCACGAACGTACGCGCGGCCGTCGCATTCTCTTACGTTGTCTCTAGTCGGCTTTTTCCGGCGTATAGTTAAAGCTGCTGTTTTTCAGCGTATAGATAGACTTGCCATGTTAAGTTTGGCCGTCGTTCCCGCGTTTCATTTGAATTTATTTTTGCGTAAGTCGTCCGTGAATCGGGATGGATGTAATTCACGTCTATGTTAAAAAAAATGACGTCCTTGCGACGTCATTTCGCGCAATGCACGGCGGGAAATTTAGGGACGGCGCATGCGCAGTTCATTCGGCGCGGGGACGCGCTTCATTTAAATGAAACACGCCCCCTAATCGACAATTTGAATTCCACGCCGTTACACCGCTTGAGATACACTACGCCGCCGTAACTTACGGCGCAAATTCTTTATAGATTCGATTTAAAGCCAGGTAAGGTACGGCGGCGTAGCGTATCTCGGATACAATCTTTGTGGATCTGCCCCATTCACACAAGTAATGTGCTGAGTTCATGTCTGTAAATTAAAAAAAATCTGAGTCTAAGGACATCCATAGACACGTGAACCATTGGGGGGAAAAAAACAGGACCATTTTTATTTATTAACCACTTGAAGACTAGGCTTTTTTTCTGACATTTGTTGCTTACAAATTAAATCTGTATTTTTTGCTAGCAAAATATAACATTATATATTTTTTAGCAGAGACACTAGAGAATAAAATGGCAATTGTTGCAATATTTTATGTCACGCTTTATTGAACCACTTAAGCCCCAGACCAAAATGCAGCTAAAGGCCCAGGCCAGGTTTTGCGATTCGGCACTGCGTCGCTTTAACTGACAATTGCCCGGTCGTGCGACGTGGCTCCCAGACAAAATTGGCGTCCTTTTTTTCCCACAAATAGAGCTTTCTTTTGGTGGTATTTGATCACCTCTGCGGTTTTTATTTTTTGCGCTATAAACAAAAATAGAGCGACAATTTTGAAAAAAAAAATGCAATATTTTTTTACTTTTTGCTATAATAAATATCCCCCAAAAATATATAAAAAAAGTTTTTTTCCCTCAGTTTAGGCCGATACGTATTCTTCTACCTATTTTTGGTAAAAGAAATCGCAATAAGCGTTTATCGATTGGTTTGCGCAAAATGTATAGCTTTTAATAGGGGATAGTTTTATTGCATTTTTATAAAAAAAATATTTTTTACTACTAATGGTGGCGATCAGCAATTTTTTTTCATGACTGCGACATTATGGCGGACACATCGGACAATTTTGACAAATTTTTGGGACCATTGTCATTTTCACAGCAAAAAATGCTATAAAAATGCATTGTTTACTGTGAAAATGACAATTGCTGTTTGGGAGTTAACCACTAGGGGGCGCTGAAGGGGTTAAGTGTGACCTCATATGTGTTTCTAACTGTAGGGGGGCTGGACGTGTGACGTCATTGATCGCCTTTCCCTATATCAAGGAACAGACGATTAATGACAGCGCCACAACGAAGAACAGGGAAGCTGTGTTTACACACACCTCTCCCCGTTCTTCAGCTCCGGGGACCGATCGCGGGACTCCGGTGGCAATCAGGTCCGCGGGTCCCGCGGCGCTTCTGACAGGATCGCGGGCTGGGCATTAAACAATCACGTACAGGTACGTGATTGTGCCCAGCCGTGCCATTCTGCCGACGTATATTGGCGTTAGGCGGTCCTTAAGTGGTTAAGCAGCGGTCTTTCAAACGCAATTTTTTGGGGAAAATTTTGTTTTTAATGAATTAAAGAAAAACCAAACAGTACAGTTAGCCCAATTTTTTTTGTATAATCTGAAAGATGATGTTACACCGAGTAAAAAGATACCTAAGAGCCGGTTCACACACAGGCAGCACGACTTTGGGGGCGGCTCGGGAAGGCGATCTCAAGACGGCATGAGAGGCAATTTGAAAAATGACTTCTGTATTGAAGTCAATGCAAGTCACCCCCAAAGTAGTACATCAATGTTTTTCTAAGTCGGAGCGACTTGAGCCGCTCCTATTAGAACGGTTCCATTGAATAGAGCGGACTGCGACTTGTCAGGCGGCGGAGTCGCCTGACAGGTCGCCCCTGTGTGAATCGGCTCTTACATGTCATGCTTTAAAATTGTGCACACACTCGTGGAATGGCGACAAACTACGGAACTGAAAAATCTCCATAGGCGACGCTTTAAAAAAAAATGATGAGAGAGAAGTGTTCAAACCACATGTGGTTTACATTTGCGGGCGCGACGTGCATGTGCAGTCGCTTTGGTGCGCGAGCACAGAGGGATGGGGTGTTTTTTATTTATTTATTTATTTTCTATCTATCATTTTTCTTGCTGTCACAAGGAATGTAAACATCCCTTGTGACAGTAATAGGCATGTGACAGGTACTCTTTATGGAGGGATCTTTTTTGAAAAAACAAACGATTTTCTAATCAATGATGGGAGAATCGTGCGAGAAATGTAATAGAAAAAAAAAAATGCGCATGTGCAAGAAAAGAAATTCCCGGAGAGAAAAGAATATTCCCGGCCACGAAAATTATTTTCTGTAGCAACATGAACGCTTGGTCGGCTGAATTTCGAAAATCAATGGTGGCATTATCGGATCTCAAAAAAAAAAACTTTCTGATTTTGAAAAGAAAATTTGTTCGAAATTCGACCGTGTATGGCCTTCTTTAATCAATCAGATAAAAGTGAGAACCTTTACACTACAAACATGAAAATAGCGTTTTTCTAATTATACGTGTGCCATTTGGGACTTTTTTCAGGACTTGGTTTTTATTTGCATTATTGTATAATTTTGCTGTATCGTTTTCTTTAACGTTTGTAGTGTGGAGCTGACAAACGTGGGCTGAAGAGCGGGGAGAGCTGTGTGCAAACACAGCTTCCCCATTCTTCACTGTGGCAGCGTCATTGATCGTGTGTTCCCTTTTATAGGGATACACAATCGATGACGTCACACCTACAGCCACACCCCCTACAGTTAGAAACACATATTAGGTCACACATAACCCCTTCAGCGCCCCCTTGTGGTTAACTCCCAAACTGCAATTGCCATTTTCACAGTAAACAATGCATTTTAAATGCATTTTTTGCTGTGAAAATGACAATGGTCCCAAAAATGTGTCAAAATTGTCTGAAGTGTCCGCCATAATGTCGCAGTCACGAAAAAAATTGCTGATCGCCGCCATTAGTAGTAAAAAATTTTTTTATAAAAATGCAATAAAACTATCCCCTATTTTGTAAACGCTATAAATTTTGCGCAAACCAACCGATAAACGCTTATTGCGTTTTTTTTTTTTACCAAAAATAGGTAGAAGAATACGTATCGGCCTAATCTGAGGAAAAAATATGTTTTTTTATATATTTTTGGGGGATATTTATAATAGCAAAAAGTAAAAAATATTGAATTTTTTTCAAAATTGTCGCTCTACTTTTGTTTATAGCGCAAAAAATAAAAACCGGCGCTGGCTATTGACTTGCCCACAGTACGAATCTGAAGGTCTCTGCTGTTCGCACACAGTGCGTGAAGGCAGCGTTTAGTACTGCTGGCAAGCATCTGCTGATTTCTATTCTCAGTCACCTCTGTGCTGCTGTGAATGTAGCCTTACACAGCTCTGAGTGCAAGCACAGCCTGGCGGATGATCCCACTTTATCTATTACAGCTTTAGACTGTAGAATGGATATAGTGGTCTCTCTTTTCTACTCCTAGTCTGTTGATGAAACAGTGTTAGAGCAGCAGGAGACTGATGAGGTTATCTCTCTGCACACCCTGCTCTCTTTTCCTATCAGTGTGTTCCTTGTCGGAATATTTGCATGCAGAAAACCTCATTAGCAATGGCTTCCGGTGCTGCTCTTCTGAGTCTGAGTGATGCTGTGAAGGGAATTATAAAGTTCAGGTACTTACACTGACTGCATCTAAAAACAAAAAAATTAAAAATTAAAGCTGAACTCTAAAATTAAAAATGCTCCTGCAGTGGGGCTGTGTACAAACTGCTTGTTTCTGCCTAGAGGATGGAAAATACGGTACATTTTTAATTGCCTGATCCTCCATTACTCCTCCGCTCTGATAAACAAGTCCCTGCAGACTCTTCTGCTCTGCATTCCAGCTGTACAAAGTCCTCTGACGTCATCAAGACCGATGCAGGGACTCAATGCACTAATTTCCTTAGTAAATATAATGTGGTAAAACGTCTGTAGCGCCCTGCACCCAAATGACTGGGCGCTATGCTATATTTAGTGGGTGTCTCAACCGATAATGTGGCTCAGACTGTATGATTTGTTCTAAATTAGCCTCTGTCCTGGCAGTGGCTGTGCCTGATAGCATTTTCCCACTGTTGCCTGTAGGTGGAGATACCCCCACAGGCCAGTGTTGGAACAAGGGCAAGCCATTAGTCATTAGGTATCTTTCCTTCGGGAGCAGCCCAGTGGGAGTGGTGCCCCGCTGTGCATGCCGGAAGGGGATACTTAAGGGGCAGACGCCATATTTTGGGGTCCTTCGCCTCGTGGCCCTCCAGGCACGACATATGTGTTGTGTGATTTCCAGCCCCGGGACCACGTTGGCCCGAGGCTGCAACTCTACTAGTAGGCCAAGTTATGCTGGCTGGGGCCTATGAATCAAGAGGGATCCTAAGCTGTCCAGCTAAGTGAAGGGAGCTACACTGAAAGCGGATGTGCCAGTATAAAAAAATATTAAAAGCCAGCAGCTACAAATACTGCAGCTGCTGACTTTTAATATTAGGACACTTACCTGTCCTGGAGTCCAGCGCCGTCCGCAGCAGAGGACGAGCGATCGCTCGTCTCTCTGCTGCTCCCCCCGCCATCCTCAGTGAGGGAACTAGGAAGTGAAGCGCTCCAGCTTCACTACCCAGTTCCCTACGGCGCATGCGCGAGTCACGCTGCGCCCGCCGATTGGCTCACACGCTGTGTGCTGGGAGCCGAGTGTTCCCAGCACACAACGGGCGACAGACGGGAAGTCAGAAAAACCCGTCTTTTGCCCGTAGCGTGTGGCCGGAAGTGGGTGCAAATACCTGTCTTTAGACAGGTATCTGCACCCCCCTCCCCCCTGAAAGGTGTCAAAGGTGACACCGGAGGGTGGGCGGGTGCCGATCAGCGTGAGTTCCACTTTAGTGAAGGAAACCGGGGGAGGACCTGCCCAGGAGGAGACCAGGCAGAAGGCTTATGTCTCAGGATAGGCCTGGTGACCTTATTAAGGAAGGATCCACAACTCAAGTTGTCCTACAGTTCGCCGGGTCGGCTTAAAGGCTCTTTAACTGTACGGCTGGAAGTTCGGGAGTTCCATCCTGTGGTAGAGAATTTCGGACTTTCCAAATTTGTTCTCAATCAGTCTGTGACAGAGACTGATATCAAACTGGTTCATGCTTCATTCCGGCTGCTAGGCCAAGTGAGAGGGGTCTATCCGGGTGAGCAATACCCACTCAAGAGGGAGTGGTGAATGATTTTGGAGTTTAGGGGATTTTCCCCAGTGATCTGTACCGTGTACCTGAACCTTCCCTTCCCCTTCCACCTTTTATCTTCTTCGCAAGTTTTTCAGCTAAAATAATAAAACCTGAGGCCTCGTACACATGACCGAGGAACTCGTCGTAATTGAAACATAGTTTTCCTCGACGAGTTCCTTGTTAGGCTTGTCGAGAATATTGACAAGCTTTCTTTGCGTACACACTGTCAAGACCAAATCTCGTCGTTCTCAAACGCGGTGACGTACAACACGTACGACGGCAGGGGAAGTTCGATTCCACTGGCACAACCCTTGGGGCTGCTTTTGCTAATCTCATGTTACTGCAGGTTAAGTAAAAGTTTGGTGAGAGACGATTTGCACTTTTCAGTCTGTTACAGCGTGACAAATGTGCTATCTCCATTACAAACGCTGTTCTGTTCCCACATGAAGGCGAATGAAGGTATAACTGATAATAGCTGTGTGACTTCTTACCTTCGTATCCAAGCAGTGGGGCAGACAGGACCGGCAGATGTTCAGGTTAGATGGATCCAGACTCAGACATGAAGATGAAATCAGCGTGGGTTTATTCAATCCAGATAAGACAACAAACGGTGATACAATACTGTTCTGTAGTTGTGGTATCAATGCTGACTTGTTAGAATATGTCCTGAGGCTAGCTGCTGTGGCTGCAGAGCTGCTGCTGAGCTGCTGCTAACTACTGCTGACTTCTGCTGACTTCTGCGTGGTCAAAAACTGATGCCTTCACTCGAGCCCAAAAATGTGGAGTGTCTAGTCACACAGCCATGAGGAGATACTGAAAATGGCTGCTCCCAGTGAAGAGACCTGCCCAGCAAGAGTCCACGCCTCCGAATAGAAAAAACTTTACTAACAAGAACAGGGACGTGTGGCATGCAAATTCTGGCCAGCAGATGGCAGCAGTGAAAGAAATGCATGAAAACAAACATGTAGAAATAAAGATTAATAATGTAATGTACAAATAACTATAAGGAGAACAGCACACTCCCCGTCTGAAATTTACGTAAGGAGATTTCACTATGACGAATGTCCATAAAATATAATACAACCTGTAACAAAGAACATGTGAAATGCAATAAACATGACATAGTGGGTTGGCTGACCCATAGCGGGTAAAACTGTGAAGTTCGAGTTCAGTCCTTTTTCATCCTTCAGGAACGTTCTCGATGGGTAATATTAGAATGAGTTCGTTAATCGGCCTTGCAAAAGTTTTAAGCTCACCCTTCCTGAAGATCTTCAGCTCCACCTTTCGGACCTTGCCATCCTTGCTAGGAAGAACCTTTGTAATTAGTCCCATAGGCCAGGTGATCCTTTCGGTTTGTTGCTCCTTCATTAATACGAGGTCTCCTTCTTTCAAGTTTGGTTTTTGATGTTGCCATTTCCTCCTTCCTTGAAGAATATTGAGATACTCTTTACGCCATCTGTTCCAGAAGTAATCCGCCAGGTGTTGTACACGTTTCCAGTGTTTTTGGTAGATATTCCCATGGGTAAATTCTCCACTAGGCGTGAGCATATTGTCCGTTTTTTGGGTAAGTAGAATAGCCGGAGACAGTATGGCTGGTGTTTCAGGATCCATAGATACTGGCACAAGGGGTCTTGAATTGATGATAGCTGAAACTTCAGCGAGAAGAGTGACGAGAGTCTCGTGCGTAAGTCTTGAAGAGTTTACATCCATCAACATAGAATTTAAGATGTTGCGTGAGATCCCGATCATTCTCTCCCAGGAACCCCCCATGTGGGAACTATGAGGAGGATTAAAAATCCAGGTGCAACCTTTCTCCGCCAACTGATCTTGGATAGGCTTAGTGTCGATGTTCAGTTCTCTACAGGCGCCGATGAAGTTACTTCCCTGGTCTGACCTCAACTGTTTCACTGGTCCTCTGATGGCGAAGAACCGTCTTAAGGCATTAATGAGGCTGGATGTGTCCATAGATTCTATCACCTCTATATGAACGGCTCGCACACTCATGCAAGTAAATAGCACAGCCCAACGTTTACTGTTTGGGTGACCACCACGGGTTCTACGTGCGGACACCATCCATGGTCCAAAGACGTCTAGGCCAGTGTAGGTGAAGGGCGGCTCTGTGCATAGTCTATCCGCGGGCAAGTCGGCCATTTGTTGGTGTAGCTGTTTTCCTCTGGCTTTACGACAGTGCACACAGTCATGCAGTAGTTGGGCTACACGTTTCTTCATACCTATAATCCAAAGACCCGCAGACCTTAACTTGCCCTCAGTGATTTGTCTGCCCTGGTGTTCAGTCTTTTTGTGGTAATGTCGGATCAGCAACGTGGTGATATGATGTTTGCTGGGAATAATGACAGGATTTTGCTCCGCAACTCCTAGGTGGGCTTGATTCAAACGACCACCAACTCTGAGCAGGCCAAAAGTGTCCATAATTGGATTTAAGTTAGCAAGAGGTCTTTTTATAGGAATCTGCTGTCTGTTGTTCAAGCACTTCCATTCTACGTTAAATTCCTGCTGCTGGACATGACGTATTATGAGAGACTCGCTATGAGAAATGTCCTCAGCAGAGAATGGTTTATGACAGATGTGCCAACCGTGACAATCTTTATCTTCTTGAGTGTTGTGATAACATCTGGCGATGTGCACTAACCTTGCAATGGTTCTGACAAGTCTCATCCAACTGGAGAAATGTTCAAAACAATGACAGTCAAGCCTGGAGGTCTGCTTTGTTTCAGTGACTAGTGCGCTAACTTCGGCGCGGATTTCTGGATCATTATCCGGATCCTGGATGCTGTAAACTTCCTGTTCACATTTGTCTGCCCGTCCTAGCAGAAACTCTGGGCCTGTAAGCCAAGTAGATTTAGCAAAGGAACCCACAGACGTAGGCCTGGTGGCGTGATCTGCTGGATTAAGTTCGAATGGTACAACGATGTGTTCTCTCGTCTCAGGCTTGCTGTCCATGGTGTGCTGAAGAGAGTTAGATCTGGATGGCGCTTGCTCCTGATTGTCCGGGAGTCTTACCCTGGTGGTTCCGTAGGGTAATGGAGAAACCCAGTGATTGGTTTCGTCTTTAAAGAACTCTCTGTCTTCTACTGATAAGGCTACCTTATTGTCATCCTTGGTTGTGTGGAAGACTGATCTCCCCGAGTCGTCAGCAAAGAGGGGAGAAATGATGTCAGGTGGTTGTACGAGGTCTGGAGACTTCTCCTTCACTTCATAGTGATGAGGACACGGCTTAATGCAAGTTGTGCGTCCATCTCCACGTACGTACGTTTTGAAGGAGTCGATTTCTGGTTGATCCAGGCATACGTTTCCTATGACTACCCATCCCAGGTCCAGCCTCTGGGCATATGGTGCGTAGTCGGGACCATTACACTGTTGGCGCACCTTGTGCACCCTTAGATTGTCTCTGCCAAGCAGGAGTAGAATCTCAGCATTGTTGTCCATAGGTGGGATAACGTTGGCTAGGTGCCTTAGGTGCGGTTGGTGAAACGCAGCTTCTGGGGTAGGAATCTCATCCCTATGGTTGGGTATTTGATCGCATTCAATCAGTGTTGGTAGGGGTATTTCGGTATTCCCACTGATGGGGGAAGCAATGAATCCTTGCGCCCTCCTGCCGCTAGTCTCAATGCGGCCTGAGCAGGTGTTTAAGATGTAGGGTTCTGATGGTCCCTTTATCCCGAAGGCTTCAAAGAATTTAGGTCCTGCCAGGGACCGGTTGCTTTGGTCATCGATGATGGCATACATTTTTACTGCCTTTTCTGGTAGTCCCTCTGGATAGACCTTGATTAGGCATATTCGGGCACAACATTTCTCACCCTGGCCCTCGCCACATACTTCCAAACATGAGCAGGAAACATCGGCGGCTGCGTTAGCGTGGTTCTGGGGCTCCCCGCCATGACTTGGAGCGGGACTGGTGGCGACGGCAGCTGGTGAGTCTCTGTGCAGTGGAACTGGGTGCATAGCCGAGGCATGTCTTTCACTATGACACTCCTCACACTTGATGATGGATTTACAGTCCTTAGCCATGTGCTCCAATGAAGCGCAGCATCTGAAACATACCCCAAGCTCGCTGAGGAACTTCTTGCGCTCCTGTATGGGTTTGGATCTAAACCCTCTGCATTTGTTCAGTGAGTGTGGTTTTTTATGAATGGGACATTCACGATTGAAGGACTTGTCTCCTGATGAGGTATTGTACTGTTTACCCGTGGGTGCTGCATAAGATGGTAGGTTAGTCTTTCTAACACTCACGCTGCTCTTAAAGTCTCTGTGTTTATGCATGGCACTCTCATACCTTGGTGATGGTGTCGCTGGAGCTGTAGTGTTGAACTCCAGGAAATCGAGGCTGGGGTCATTCCTCATCTGGGACTGTTCTTCAATGAATCTGCAGAAATGAATAAATGGGGGAAAGGTGATGTCATGCACCCTTTTGTACCTTGAGACTGATGCCGCCCACTTTTCTTGCAGACTGTATGGTAGTTTCACGACAATTGGGTTCACTCCATGGGCTGTATCCAGGTAGCATAGCCCGATCAGACGAGGGTCTCTTTTGGCAAGCTCTAGTTCCATGAGCAGGTCACTCAAATCCTGAAGCTTATGGACGTCCTTAAGATTGATCTTTGGAATGTTCTGCAATCTCTTAAATAGGGCCTTCTCTATAGCTTCTGCACTGCCAAAGGTACGTTCGAGTCTCTGCCAGGCGGCAGCGAGACCTGCTTCTGCTTGTCCCACATAGACAGTTCTGAGGCTCTTGATGCGATTTGTGGAGCTTGGACCCAGCCATGAGATCATGAGGTTGAGCTCCTTCTCTGCGTCTAGTTTGAGGTTGGCAATGGTGGCCTTGAAAGTTGCCTTCCAAGCTCTGTAGCTCTCTGCACGGTCATCAAATTTTGAGAGACTTGTGTTAATTAGCTCTCTGCTCGCCATAATCCTGGCCAACTCAGACATATCTGATTTCTCACTGCTTGTTGCCACGACAACCTGTGGTGCCGCCGGGGCGTGTAGGCTTTGCGGCGTGAAAGGGTGAGATGCATCCAGGTAGAATGATGCTGCTGCAGGATTGAGCTGTGATCTAGTCTCTGTAGATCGTGAGGACTGCTGCTTGAGCTGTTGAGGTAGGCCAGGAAACGCCTGATGGCCCTTTTTGTAGTTTCGTAATAACTGTCCTTGAGAAGGCACATCTGGGTGAACACCATCAGATTTCTCGGGTGCTGTAAGTGACACTGGCACTGTAGGTGGACATGACTTTGAGGTTTCGGCGTTGTCAGCTTGGATGGTACTGCATACTGGGGGTGATGCAGATAATTGTTTCAGCACATAGTCGCTGGTGCGGTAAGCTGAATCTTCTACCTCCTGTGGTAGCGAGCAGACTGGATCAAGACCTTGGCTTAATGCTTGCTCAAGTAGTCTTACTTTAGCTAATGCAACTTCCTCTTCCATCTCTGATTCAAGAATCTTTATTCGAGCCTCTGCTTCTGCTTCTGCCCTCTTGGCCTCTGCTTCTGCGTCTGCCCTCTTGGCCTCTGCTTCTGCCCTCTTGGCCTCTGCCTCTGCGTCTGCCCTCTTGGCCTCTGCTTCTGCGTCTGCCCTCTTGGCCTCTGCTTCTGCTTTTGCCAGAGCTTCTTTTTCAGTGAAGGAACGTCTGGCTTTGGATTGCTCTGCGTTTATGCGGGCCTCTAGTAGTCTGTCGCTTAGGGTTGAGCTTCTTGAGCACGATGATCTGTATGACCGAGAGGAATGTTTGGATGAATTTGATCTGTGTGATCT